>NC_072831.1:27624091-27924091 GCF_027744805.1 Dunckerocampus dactyliophorus | reverse complement strand
AAGAAACAAAGAACACCTTATCCATGATTCTTAAAAAGAAGCAAGGATGAGAGACTGTGGAGGAAAACTGCCAGAGGGGATGAGCGGGATGAGAAGAATGAGAGATGAGGGTGATGACACACACACACTGACAGAATGCAACAGAGAGCGTCACTCAGCACCCCAGCCAGCTAACGTACACACAAAGCGCACATGAGCTCGCCTTGAGGACACACACTCCTCCATGTGAGCCGGCGCCGCTGAAAGCCTCGGATGCCTGGAATACGACATCATATGGCGCTGAGGACAAGCAGGACGCGCGATGGCTATCTCACACATACACAAACAGAGTGATTGGGTTCAGGCAAGCTTGCTATTGCTTCCTTTAGCTCTATGCATCTTAAAGTGAGGTTTGTCATTATGGGACATATTGGAGTGTCACATGATCATCTGCAGGGCATGTCTAGACATACAGGATATATTTGTCAAAGAAGTGCTCCATAAAATTAACATGAAACGGCCATTATAGCCAACCAGAGGCCTGAAAAAAGTCATTGCCGGAAAAGGCGCAAGATAACAAATGGCAGTTCAAGGGAAATAGGAATCGTGCAGTGGAGTTCTACTGGTCAAGTTGATTTGTTTTGATTTCAAAACGAATAACTTTTTTTATTGTAACTATAAAATGGTTTAATGACATTATCTGCAGGAGAAAAAGAGTGCTGCAGCTACGAATCCAGTAATAATTTCCAGCAGGAAGATGCTTTGTCAAGACCTGATGTTGTATAACTGCACATTTTTGTCTGCTAATCTGAATTTAATGTGTGTTTAGTAACTGTGAGAGGCATATTTTAGGGTTTATAGGTATGGCAGGAGTCTGAAACGCAACTTACTTGGGAGCCACTGAAGGTAAGGCTGGGCCGCATCAAGTATTGCACGTTTTAAGTATTGCAAAAAAAAAAAAAAGTATAAGTATAAAGAAAGTATATCTTTTTCATCTTTATCAATAGCAGTTCAGAACATGAACGGTTCTTTAGAACATAGGCTTCTCTTGCTTATTCCTTCCTACCAGAGACCTGCCAGTGCTCCTCTTACAGAGCGTCTCTGGGAGTGCTTCCGACTTCCCAGAATGCCTTGCGGCACAACTAACATGGTGGTTGTTTATTATTCCCCATAGTAGTTTCTCTATGTGTTAAACAGTTAAAGAATCTCTGCCATCCCTTGTGGAACTCAGACATTTTGATAAGCTAAAAATGCTTGTTAAAATGAAATGTAAGGGTACTTGTGCTAAAGATCCCTCATAGCAGTACACATTTGCTGCAAGGAACCCCCAAACCTCTCTTAAGGGCTGATTGAATGCTGGAAAGCTTGTTTCAATTAAGTGCATCTCCCACCACCATATGTCTGCTTATGTACTTCTTCTTGTCTCGTGTAGTTGGCTGCAACAGCTGCCTCTTGTCATGGTGACTGTGCAGCAGCTGAGGCCAAAAGGGAGGATGGAGGAGAAGGAGGGCGACATCCAGCTTAGCAAGCTCTCTTTTGGCTGGAAGAAGAGGGAGGGGGGTTTGAATGGAACATCAGGATCCCGTTTGGAAAAAGGCTTGCTGGGGGTGGAGGGTGCACAGGAAGTGTGAAGCTGTGTGTTGTGTTCAATGACCACTGTGTTTAACGCTTCACTTTTGATGGCTTTTACAGTGCCAACTGTCCCCCCAAACCCCCAGTGCATCATCAGGTTAAAGGTCATGGTTAAGGCATGCAGTTGTCCTCATCAGTTCCTATCTGATTCATGACCCGTGAACCCTCTGGGCACAGACTGATGGATGGCTTTTTCAGACTGTGGGTGCAGAAGCAGAAGCCTTAGCAGTAAGTCCTTATTCCATGTTCCTCACTGACGTAACTAAAAAGGAAATCGCTGACATTGTCAATCATTTCAAAGCAAAAACATCAACTAAATGGAATTCAAAAGACAATACAAGCAGTTGATGTTTGCTAAATACAAGGCAGAAGAGTCTTGAACTTGCTGTATAATGCTTGTCTTTATTTTATTTATACTTTATTTATACTGATTATATTTATTGTTCTGTTATGCTTGTTTCTATTTATTAATCATAATTTATTATTATACTGATTATTATATTAATCGTGAAATCATCATCATATTGTTACATTATCTTATTATTATTCTATGTATTAAAAATCACATACAGAATACAGGAAGTGAATAATATGTACTGCACAAGATGTGGAACAGTTGGGGGCTAGGATTAAAAAGGCCTCGCGTCCTTTTGGACATGTGGAATTGTGAAATGAATCATGTGATGTACTCATGTGATTGTAACGTGCATGCATGTTCAAATAAAATTAAACCAAACCAAACCAAACCAATTACATTTGAATAGTTTTTACAATGATCGTTGTTTACTAAATTAACCAATTAACTTTGTACATCCACCTAGCATCATGTAATGCATGTCGTATTTATGTCATATGTCAATTTGCCATCCTTATTTGTATCAGGGATTTGAAAGACATGCATTTCTAGCATCATAATCGTCACAAGAATTTTTAAACTTTGGTGAATAGGCATACATACAGTCATGTATAGTCACGTGATGCTTATTTTTAGCAATATATTCTCAAATGAGACAAAAAAAGTAATATACAGTTAGAAATCCCACAGTTTTTGCAAGTTTATGTTGTTTTGTTTCGTTGTGTTTCGGCGAGCGGCAACCCATCCCACTTGGTTCGACGGTCCTCGAACTCACCATAGTGCGCGTGCTGTCTCCCATCCCGCTATAAAATACTATACTGTATTTTTCCCGTCTTATCTGTGGTCCCAAATGTTGATACTACCTGGTAATGCGTAATGTTTGATGACGTTATTGAGTGCTAATGTGCATATTTGCTCGGTGCACAAACTGAAGTTCATTCTTGCTAGCAAACTGTGCCTGTTACCACACATCAAACAGCCGGTATGCTCACTGGGAAATGTACGTGAACCGAGGCAAACATTTTTGTGTATGTTTTTGACTTTCGAAGTGTTGCTAACCAAGGTTCCACTGTATTTGAGTTACATCACCTAATATGCCACGAAAGCCGTCCAATCAAGTCCAAAGTACGAACCTTGTGTCTTTTTGTTTCTCTTTTGGTCCTGACCAGAGGACCGAACCGCAAGTGTGAACATAGCTCCAGTCAACTCCCGCTCATTTCTACATGTTGCTTGAGAAGTTCATCCATAATGAAGTTTTGGGGTGGAGGGAATAACGGGCTCCTAACAACAAGGAATGACATGAAATTCAAGCCTCCTGCATTTGAGTCAGTTAAATGACCGTAAGAAGTGTAATTCCAGTCAGCGACACAAGAGAGGCCCTCCATACCACAGACTGACTCCATTTTTAATGCTCAGCACTCAGACACACACACACACACACACACACACATACATATAGCCATATATCACATTCAAGTTTACACTCTTGGCATTCCGCTGACGCTCTTATTCGGACAGATTTTTGGCATCAGCAGAGAGCTCTTTGGAGCAATGTGTACCCTAAGTTTAGGATTTCAAGATGGCCACAACAGCTATTGGACGTCTAGTCAGGACAGGCGTCAAGTGTACCCGATGCAGCTTTTGTCGGCATTTAATGGACTTATGAACAGTATTTTTAGTATTATTATAAGTAATACAGTGGAAGCTCAAAATATTGGATTTAGACCAAGAAATGCCTCTAAAGTTGCTTAAAGCTTCTTAATCGTGTGTACTGCACAAAAGCCCAGTTAAGTGAGCATCCAATGATTAACTCTGTGCACTCTGCTATTCACTTTTTCTTTGGTTTTCTTTGCAACACAAGGTAGGAATAGACACAAGTTGTGGGAAGGAAGCAGACTCACACTCCAAACAGTAAGTCAGCATTTATTGTTTTTAAGCTTGACGCTTTTTTGTGGTTGTCGTTTTTATGTTTTACGGCGGTTAACATCCTTTTACACTTTATATTTGAAAATGTTAAAAAAAATGAGGTGAGGGCACATTTGTTGAAAAAAATCAAGTTGCTCTGCGACATGAATGATCCTATGCCTTCTTACTTTTGCTACCTTTAATGAATAAAAAGAGTGGTTAACTTGTTTTTACACTTGTATGGCAGTTGCTGCAGGTGCATTTGCCACAATAATTTCATTACAGTAAAGCGGGAGTGTTTTACAGTAGGTCCTCGCTTATTTGCGGTTTGGCATTCGCATATCCGGGAATTTCTTTTCTCTGCTTTAAGTTGCAAATACATATATTTTTTAATAGAAGAGAAAACCCACGCACGCACGCACGGGAGAACATGCAAACTCCACACAGATGCCCAAGCGGACTGTCTGGGCGACATGCTAACCACTCGGCCACCGTGCGGCCCTTCTTTCTTCATGTGTAAAACCGAATTCAACATGTGTTTAACTAACTGTCAGAAGCGTATTATAGTGTTTAGCGCAAGGGTTCTCAGATGGTCTCAACCTGGGACCCACATTTTCGAATGGTCATTTAGCCAGTGGTGGTGTTCCTGTTTTTATTATTTTTTCAAGTGTAGTTTGGAACCAAACAGGGCCAGCGCCCCTAACAGTGATGAACATATTTTTCCCCTTGTATCCCATGTAGGTCTGTGAAAATATTACTTTAACTTAATGACTGTTTTGTGTCTGAACAAATCAGAGGTTGACAACTGTATGTTTGTTGTTAAAATGTTAAAGAAAGGTCAAGAGTGGAGCATGGGGCTTAAGATGTGGATTATGGAGGGCAAAAAGGGGTCACACACAAAATACGCTAGACTTAAGTATGTATGTGACATTTGTTCAGCATCACCATGCAGCCAAAAGGAAGTCCAACCACCATCACATTTGATTCCCTTTTTTAGCAACCCTCTTCACAGCCTTTCACTATTTCACTTGTCATGTCTGGCTTCACTGGGAACCAAAAAGGTTAATCTGACACGGTCGGGCGGTCTCGCTTATAGCTTAGCCGTGTTTTGGAAAACGGGGCCCGGCGGGTCTAAGGGGTCAGATCCTTGTCGCCGTTGTTTATGTTCTCACAAGGGGAAACCACCAGGGACGGAGAGTTGGCCAAGTCATGGTCACAATGAACCCGTGGGAAGACGAAAGAGTCTGAAAAGTGGCACCCGCTTTTTGGACAGTCACTGGACAGGCCATTTACCACCCATGGCTTGTTTTTTTCCTACAGATAAAATAAAGCATGGCTGCTCTTTACGAAGAAAAACTGAAAATGGCATCTGCACACCAAAATGGACAACTATGAACATAGCGCATGTCTGCCTCCCCTCGTAACCTGTCAAACTTCCATTTTGTGAAATGAACATGCAACATTTCTCTCATGCAGTTCATTTTAGGGGTTTGCTTTTTATCTTGCAACATTTATGTGATTGCAGCATTTTTAATTTGCAGCATTTCTTTCTATTTGTTTTATGGGTGCTTTCGGTTTTGGATGATTCCTGTGTTTGGAATGATCCAAAACACTTCATAGTGGCCGCCGTAGTTTCAATTGGCCAAAATGGCTACAATACAGTAGAGTCAAGTGGTATAATTAGATGTACACAGGGTTATTTGTGATATTTAAAAGAAAAAAAAAAGTCCACAGCCTTGAGGAAGTCCATTCGATACGCACTAACACAGCTAAAGTTGTCCATGCCAGCATAGAACCAAGACGGGTGACTGAAGCTGTAAAAAAAAAAAAAAAAAAAAAAAACACTGTTGGAGGTGCAGTCACTGGTCGTATAACGCCCTCGTGTGGTCAACAAGGTGTAGTACAACTTAGCTAAAAAAAAAAACGGACGTTCTTTATTTATATTTTTTTACCCATCATATATTTTTTCTCCATGTCCCCCTCGGGGACTGCATACGTGAACGAGTAAATAAACTCTGACAAATAAGATGAAACGTTAGTTTTTGAATGAATATAGTCACGTGACGTGGGTTTCAGTCGGGTTTAATGTTTTATTTTCAACTTTTTTAATTACATACAGTGTGGACATTCACTCATTACACTTTTCAAAATAGCAGTAACAATTTGGAGGCGTGCCGTTTGCCGGCCATCTTAGCCCCGCCCCCTTTCACTGTCACTGTGGTTCACTTTGCAGGTGGACCCAAGTCTGCCACTACTTCCACGTATCCGAGATGTGGCTGCTCGTCGTCTTGTCCGTGGCTGTGGCCTGTTACTACCTGTACACCCCGCTGCCTGCTGGCATCCGGCAGCCCTGGAAGCTAATGCTGCTGGATGCTGTCTGCAGAGTCGTCTTCCACCTGGTAACTTTGTTTCTTTTATTTATTTTTATTGAATGACAGAGAAACTGTAATTCAAATGGGGGGGAGGTATTGGGGCAGCCTTGTTTTTACTAGAAAATGAAAACCCATGTACAGTATTGCGTCTGTGTAGGCTCTCAGTCGTTCAGGAGTTGTCCATCGAGGGAAAGGCTTCTTGAGACGTCATCTGTACTTCTGTGAAGAAGGTGTCGGACGTTTCGCTCCTCATCCGAAGAGCTTCGTCAGCGTGACGAAGCTCTTCGGATGAGGAGCCTACACAGTATTGTTGCCACCAACACTGTAATGGTTTTAGATTGAAGTCGTACTACCGTTGTTTTAGGCTGTGTGAGCTTACAGTAGTTTTTGCAGTTGTACTTATGTAATATGAAAGGCTGCTTACTCCATTGCCAAGCAACCACCACTCCTAGATTGAGTTTCCTCAAGGAGCCAGTGGTTGTAGAAATGGTAACCAAATGCAGCATTTCTGAGGGATTTATGCTTTATTTAAGTCTGGTGAAATCCTCATGGAGATGCATAGATGTAACTAATAAAATCAAATCACATAACGCAATAGAACCTGATTAGAAACTACAATAGAGCAACAAAATAAACAACAAAAGTTATTTCTCACAGAAAATAATCCATCCGTCCGTCCATTTTCTTCCGCCAGGCCTTGCTGATGGAGCGGCTGGGCTTGGACCACCACGTCACGTTGATCCGACAGATCTCCAAGGGCTTCGAGGACACCATGAAGGACTCAATCAAGCAGGGCTCGGGGGTCTTGCGGGTCAGCGACGTCACCTTTGACGGCATCCCCGTGCGCGTTTACGAGCCCGGCGCATGCGACGGGGAGGGCCGTTCGAGGAGAGGCCTGCTGTACTTCCACGGGGGAGGCTGGGCCTTCGGCAGTGCCAGTTAGTGGTCCTGTGTTTTTGGACTTCTAGGACATTTGCAGGACTGGTTAATGAACAGGTGCTTTTGTGCTGATCCACAGAGGTGGGCTCATACGATGAAAACAGCCGACTGATGTCCAACGAGCTGCACATGGTTCTGGTCTCTGTGGAGTAAGTCCAAGTCATCTCCAATGTAAGACACGTTGACGCTCCACCGCGTCGTCTTTGCAGGTATCGTCTGTATCCAGAGGCCCACTTTCCCACACAGTATTTGGACTGCCTCGCGGCCGCCAAACACTTCCTGTCCCCGGAGGTGCTCGCCAAGTACGGTGTCGACCCGTGCAGAGTGGGTGTGTCTGGTGACAGCGCGGGGGGCAACCTGGCGGCAGCAGTTGCCCAGGAGGTACAGTACGCAGGAATACTCCTATTGACCATCAACATCGCTAACGACCTGAAGTTCGGTCCACCGGTTCCTGCAGCTTTGCTGGGGCGCAGCGCCGCACGTACCTGAGCTGCTATTGTTGTAGGTTATGTGTGAGTGGGGGAGGTTTCTGTGCTAATGACTTGTGTGGGGGCTGCTGTGTGTGGGATGGGCTGGTCAAACCTGTTAAAAACTGGTTTAACCGGTTTGCCCTTGTCACACCTCTCTTTGGTCTTCATCCAACACCTCCTTCCTTGCTGCATAAAAAAGCAGTTCATGCAATTTACCAACATTTGGTAAATAGCCACCAGTGGTTTATTTTCTCTGACTGTGTTTACTATATTGGGTCATACAAGTGTAAAGGTGATATAGGGGTGTTATTTCATGTCCCGAGGGCTCTAATCACGTTAAAAAGCGTATGTAGAAGGTCGTAAACAGGTTTTCTATGCTCTAACTACAAAAATATTCCGTAAACGCACTCCAGCTTGAATCTCATGAGGTTTGCTGATGAGATGATGGTTTGTATTCCGAGGTTTGCTCGGCTTTTGAAAGTTTTGGCCTCAAAACTTGATTTGAAAGTGAAACATAAAAAGTGTGTGTGTTTCCTCTCACAGGTTGCCATGGATGACAGCATGAGGGTCAAATTCAGCGTGCAGGCTTTGATCTACCCGGTCGTCCAAGCTCTGGACTTCAACACGCCGTCCTATTTGCAGAACCAAGCCATGCCCATCCTCAGACGCCCACTGATGGTGGATTTCTGGCTGCAGTACCTCGGTGCCGACCCTTCGCTCAAGTCCCACTTTCTGTCCAACGGCCACCAGTCGACCATGCCACAAGACCTGATGGCGCACGTCGACTGGACCGCCCTTCTGGCGCCCAAATACAAGGACGGTTACAAACCGGTTTCAGTGCACGGCGAAGGATCACACGCCGCCGCCAGGGAGGAGGTGCGGGGCCTGCGGGATGTGCGTGCGGCGCCTCTGCTGGCGAGGACGGAGGTGCTGGCCAGGTGCCCTCGGTCGTACGTCATGACGTGCGAGTATGACGTGCTGAGAGATGACGGGCTCATGTATGCCCGCCGCTTGCAGGACGCGGGCGTGGCGGTCACCAGTGACCACTACAAGGACGGCTTCCACGGATGCTTAAGCCTCACTCTGCGGCCCTTCCAGTTTGACGTCGGGGTGAGGGCGCTCAGGCGGTACATCCACTGGCTCAACGACAACTTGTAGGAATTTGATTTGTGAGTCCTATTCTGTTGTCATTGTTTTAATAAGCACGTAATGGAAAGTGTTCCAATGCACACCTCCATGCTGTTAAACACAGAATCTCCGATAGTCAGCAGATGTCTGGTCTAAACAAGCAAATAGCCACGGGGTCTCTAATTAGCCTCTGCCCTGCCTCCTTCCTGTCGTGTCCAGCCAATCAGCTCCTTGCCTGCCCTTGCGCGCCATCTCCTAACTTTTTTTCCTCTTTAACAAAAAATGAATGTTTTTA
Source organism: Dunckerocampus dactyliophorus (assembly GCF_027744805.1). Lineage (NCBI taxonomy): Eukaryota > Metazoa > Chordata > Actinopteri > Syngnathiformes > Syngnathidae > Dunckerocampus > Dunckerocampus dactyliophorus. Next base: position 27,915,016 of record NC_072831.1, on the reverse strand, counting down.
ATTAAAGAAATGCAAACTTTAAATTTAAAAAAAATCAAAATAATTCAGCAAAAATTTAAGTTGTGTTTTTAATTTAAAAAAAAAAAAGCATGGAGACAAAAAATAGAAATAGAATCTCACAAACACAACAAGAAAATCTTCCCTGATTTGTTTGAACTCCATGTAGGTGTTGGCCACCTGTCCTAATACTTTTGTCCGTGTAGTGTATGTCTTCCATTGGGCCGAAACACATAGCAGATGGTAAGAATGAGGGGTTAGCAGCTACATGTGGCGTGTCCAGGCCCCCTCGCAAGCACTTTCCATCATGGGACAGACAGCATTAGGTGCTGTGAGGATCTTGGCTGAACATCCTTTGGCTCGCAATGAAACATCTCAGCATCTCAGCATGACCTCACAAGTTCTGGGAGGTTCTGTGACTTTTCCCTCCAAGAATGCAATTAAAGGCATGGATGGGGGGAAAAGGGAGCGTCATGCCGGCCATCCCGATCCACTTTGTGGATGTTATCCAGATGGAAGGGGGCGTGGTTTTATTTATGTTTAATTCATTTTTGGTGAATGATTTCACATTTGAGGTTTATATGTAGGTATACTTTATTTAGACCATACTGTTACTTGTACAGTAACAGAGCAGGGGTGTCCAAACTTTCTCCAGCGAGGGCCACATTGTGAAAAATGAAAGGATGCAACTTTTTTGTAAAGCAGCACATGTGGATATGCTAACACGTTGGATACACTTCAAGACAAAACTGCATCTCAGCTTTGGCATATAGGTGAAAAACAGTATCAAGGGTTAGGGTTAGGGTTAGAGGGGTAGTGCTGCAGGGTTACGGGGTTAGGATTAGAAGGTTTTGGTTTGTTTCTCATAATATTATGACTTTTAAAAAATAATACATTTTCCTTTAATATTTCAATTCTACGCAACTAAAAATGACCTTATTTTTTCCTCATAATATTTTCACTTTATTCTTTTTTTTCTTGTTCGAATACGACGTGTTTCTATTCATATTTTGACTTCATTCTCCTAAAAGGACAACTTTTTTCCATTTGCGCAGTTGCTTTTTTTAAATTTTCCAACTATTCAACATTCTTCTTGTAGATGTTCTTCTCATAATTATGACTTCATTCCCATAATGTTTTGACTGTATTCTCGTAACATGATAACATTTTCCGCAACCTAATTTTCCATAAATTACAACTTTATTCATTGTTTGTTTTGTCATAATATTACTTTAAAAAAAGTAAAAAAAATTTTATATTTCAACTTTATGCTGCTAAAATGACATGATTTTTCCTCACAATATTACGTAAAAATAATCTTGTTGAAATTAGGGCTTTTTCTTGTTAGATTACAAATTTCTTCTCTTAATATTTTGACTTTATTCTTGTGAAATTACTGCTGATTTTTCTATTTTTGCTGCATGTGTTTTTTTCTTTAGTTTTGTCTTGTTAAATTACACTTTTAGAATGTGCAGCGTGCTGCAAATGGCCCCCGGACCGCACTTTGGGCACCCCGGGTTTAGCTCATACAATGTCTTATAGCTCCATCTGCTGGTTCTGCTTGGGTACTGCAACCCTTTTGCCTCAGTGCAAGTGGACTGTAACAGGAAAAAAAATGAAACAAAGTTCGCATATCCGCACCTTCAATCAGAACCTCACCAAGATTTAAATGTTTTTTTTCTCTGCACTTGCACCACCCCTCCAAAAAGTGTCCCAAACATCTGTTGTGTAGTTTCTCACGTCGTCCTGCTGACGAACAAACAAACGGCGATGAAGACAACATCGCTCTTGCTTGGATGTGGTCATGAAGATCAGTTTTGAAATGCTCAACAGTGGCGGAGCCGCTGTGCTCACGCAATATATCATCCCATGTCAAATAAGACAAGTTTGTGTGAGTTCAAAGGTCACAGCTAAAAAGATGTTGATGTCCGCACACGCCCAGACTCGCCCCCACGTTGGAGACGGGCGCCTCTCTCAGGGTGTCGACTTCCCTCCCAGAGGGGAAATAGTCCCCACGTATCAGCTCCTCCTCCTCATCCCGAAAGGCCTCGGAAGTGACTCGCTTTTCTCCCGAGCGCTTTTGTGCAGTCAGTTAAAACACGTTGAAGGAACGACAACGCCGTCGTCATTCAGGGTTACTGGAACAATAGGAGGGTCATGTGGTGTAAAACGCATCCTGGATCACTGACACAATCGCAGGAAACACTTTTTCATCCTGGCTGCAAATGGGAACGGTGCCTTCAGGTGCTTGACTGAAGCTGGTACATCAGACGTTGGGTTTCCAGTACGTAGGTGGTGTACGGCAACTTTGGTCAAAACAGAAATAAATCCGACTTTCCCACAAGCGCTCAAGTATGAAAATCTATGAATGCTGAAAAGCCGCCCAAAATATGACTTATCAACGCTTATTATTTGCTCACTTTCATAAAGTGAAAATAAGAAAATAAAATAAGACGTTAGAAGAAGCATTCATTGGCCTGCAGCACATATATAATAAAATATAATTTCACAAAAAAAAGTAATAGCAAAAATTTTACAAGAATAAAGTCAGAATATTAAGACAAAAAAGTTATGAGAAAAATGTTAGGAGAATAACGTCGTAATATAATGAGGAAAAATATGTCATTTTAGTAGCATAAAGTTGACCCACGAAAGAAAGAAGTTATTTTTTTAAGTCGTAATATTCTGAGAGACAAACGGAGCAAAGATGACCGTTTAGGCGATTAAAACTAGGCTGCAGAAAGAGGTGGAATGTTATCAATAAAGTGTAAATATGACGGGAATAAAGTCATGAGTACGAGAAGAAAGTTGAAATATAAAAAAACCCAGCAGAAATGGGGGGGAAAAAAACAGGTGTCATTTTCCAAGAATAAAGTCAAAACGTTAAGAAAAACAGGAACAAAGTCACAGTTTTATGTGATGAGGAAAAATAATGTCATTTTAGTAGCGCATAGTTGAAATATTAAAGTAAAAATATGTTTTTTTTTTAAGTCGCGGATATTATGACAAACAAACAAAACACACAGTGAAGTTGTCATTTTTGGACAATTAGGTTGGGGGGGCATAATATTACGGGAATAAGGTCGTCGTGTTACAAGAACAAGATTATTTAAGAAGAAAGTTGAAAAATTTTGGAAAATTTAAATAAAAAGGCAAAAATGGACAAGCAAAGCCCTGCTGCACGTTCCTATTAATAACAGGCTTATTCACCTGCTGTATGGACATCACAACATATCAGCGTGTCAGAGTTGCATCCTTTCATTCGTTTGGACACCCCAGGATTAGACTGTGCAGGTGTACCTAATGTAATGGCCGCTGATTTTACACTGATCATTTGTGTCACCTTCTCACGTTCCTGCAAGTCACGGGGGTGTGAAAACTTGCATTTCCCCCATTTGTGAGTACAGTGAGGTGGTGTTCAAGTAAAAATAACGCAGGCAGTCAAGCCCCTGCACGGTGACATGTTGCTGCTCCTCCTCCATGCGAACTGCTTCTCTCTCTCTCTCGCTCTTCTGCGTCTGTGTCTTTGTGCCTGATCAGACTCGTCCTGACTGCCGTGGAAACTTCTCCCCTGTTGGGCTTTTTTTTTTGGTTTGTTTTTTAAAGAGTGCCACACGATGGCCACTTCTTCAGGCTCCCTGCAGTGTCTTTGGCTCGTCATACTGGCAGCCGTGCTCGTGCAGAGCCTGGCTGTGGTGCTCAGTTTCGTGTTCTTCAACAGAGTCCTCCACACGGTAAGAGCTTCTTCTTCTCTGGATCAAGTGGGTGGGCTTACATCACAGCATCGCAGCTGTAAAAGTTGTGTGCGAGGGCTGGAAACACAGCAAGGACGCACGCACTTGTTGCGTATGAACTTACTTACTGACACGTGCTGGCTGACGGGCCGCAGCTCCATGCACGCACTCCACTCACTGTGCCCGCTGTGCCCACGAGAACTCTCACGGCGTCACTAAGCAACTCTAATGAGGTACCGATATCACATTCACGAAAGAATCACAGCCCCGACAAACACAGTGCCTTATATCATTTATTCCTTACTATTTGATGAATACCATTATCATAAACTATCATTTATTCTTCATAGCATGTATTATTCTTTGATGAATCACAGTGTCTGATATCATTTATTCCTGAATTCATTCATCATTTAATGTATCACAGTGTCTGATATCATTTATTCCTGAATTCATTCGTCATTTGATGAATGCCGGTGTCTGATATCATTTATTCCTGAATTCATTTATTATTACTTGATAAATACCAGTGTCTGATATCATCCATTCCTGAATTCATTCATCATTTGATGAATCACTGTGTCTGATATCATTTATTCCTGAATTCATTTGCCATTTGATGAATGCCAGTGTCTGATATCATTTATTCCTGACTTCATTCATCATTTAATGTATCACAGTGTCTGATATCATCCATTCCTGAATTCCCTCATCATTTAATGTATCACCATGTCTTTGATATTACACATGGTTATTCTTTTTTCCCTGTTGTAAAATTGCAAAGGTTAAATAGAGGGAGTGACTCGTGATGTACTGTATCAGTGATATACACGCTTGTTCGTCCTGCTCCTATTTGGACACGTTCAACGGTGCAAATGCAAACCTGCCATGTCCTTGAACGTATCCTTGCTAAGCATGTTTGAGATCGACTAAACCATCACCATGAAAACTTCCTTTCTGGGTAATAATTCAAGTGTGGTATTGAACCTCATCAAGCAGGAATGCCTGCCAGAAGGAAGGAAAAGCTGGGAAAACTTTGCACTTGGCCAGAAGCAAACAATGGCAGGAAAAAGGACGTGTTAAAGCTACACGTCTCATTTGAATATGTACCACACCACTTCACGGCACGGAAAAACTGTTTTGGTCACTTTTAATTGAAAAATATTTCTTCACTGTGGATTCCAGGTCATATTTAACAGAACAGAGTCTGGTAAAAATGATACAAATGGAGATATCTATATTTGCAAATGAATTTGAACTATAAGAATAATAAAAAGAAGGCTGTTTTTTATTATTAATGCATATTTTTAGTAGTAATTAAATGTGCTCTGATTATGATTATTATTATTTTGTGATTAGTTTTAATATTGAACTTTATTATGTTTTATTTGGGTTCTGCATGGAGGTCGAGTGGTTAGCATGTTGGCCAAACAGTTCGAATCCCCGCTGGGTCACTGTGTGTGGAGTTTGCAATGCTCTCCCCGTGCGTGCGTGGCTTTTCTCCGCGTACTCAGGTTTCCTCCCACATTCCAAAAACGTTTTAAATCATAATACTATAGTGTATTATTAGTATTTAATGTAATATTTATGTGTACTGCATGAAGGCATAAATGATATGATTATCTATGATATGCTTGTTTAACTTACTTGAATGTGTGGTGAAATCATGACGTACTGGAGAATTTTTTTCCCTTCAATCGTCAAAATTTGGACTGCTGTAAAAAAAAACAGGCAAAGAGGGGCGCCTTTGGGGGGAAATGTGTAAAGAAACACCAGTAAGGCAAAGAAGTAACACTAAATGGGTGCTTTCACGTTTCTCCTTCCAGATGCAGGGCGGCAGCGTGCCGTCGTGTTTGGCCGACCCAAATCTTCTTCGCTCCGATTATGGCGCTTTAGCGGCGGAGGTTGACAAGACTGACCCCTGCTGGCAAGTGCTGGAACAGCTCCGCTACCACATTGAACAGGTTTGGCCGCCTATTGTAATATTTATTAGCTTGTCATTCATTCTTCTTACTGTTAAATGTGATATTATTATCATTAATAATAATACGATATTATGTATATTTGATTCTTTTAAAATATTTGTATTAACATTGTATAGTGAATGGCATTATTATTATTAATTATAAATTAGAACAATAAAATTATAATATACTAACGATAATAATATAGAAGAATTATTATTACCTTATTTTATTGATAGTCTATTATTATTAATAATATTAGAGCAATAACATTTTAATATTATATTAAGATATATATTAATATTACATGGTTAATATTATTATTATTATTATTATTGGACTATTTTAGTAATAATGTCATATTGTAATAATTGTTATAATAATTTTTACAACATTACAATACCAATTTCTTTCTATAATTGTTATTATTTTAAATCTACTGTAATTATATATTATTTTATTAATATAATAATAATATTATTATTATTATGATTACATGTACATTAAATTTGATCTAATTTAATGTTTTATTAATTTAATATTAATAATAATAATGATAATATACTAATAATGTCATATTGTAATAATTGTTATAGTAATTATTCATTTTTTCAAATAATATTACAATAATAATATTATTAGAATACCAATAGTAAATACTTTGATATTATTGTTATTGTATTATTATTATTATTACAGTAAATAGGGCATTTTGACAAGGGCAGTTCTGTGTGGAGTTTGCGGAGTTTGCATGTTCTCCCCGTGCCTGAGTGGGTTTCCTCCGGGTACTCCGGTTTCCTCCCACATTCCTCCCACATGCATGTTAAACACACACACACACACACACACACACACACACACACACACACACACACTCATAGCACTTTATTTATATTATTTATCTGTATTAATGGCTCTTCTGTTGTTGTTGCTTAATTTATTGGTATTTATGTTTCTTATGATGGTAATTATGTTTCTTATGTTCTTATTCTTTTTCTTGTGTTTTCTTCCTTTTCTTGGGAGAATGAACAGAACAAGAATGTCATTGCATAGCAGAACCACCAGTTTTACTGTGCATATGACAATAAAACTCTTCAACCTTGAATCTTGAATGTTAGCTTCATTGGAGACTCTAAATTGTCCATAGGTATGAATGTGAGTGTGATTGGTTGTTTGTCTATATGTGCCCTGCCATTGGCTGGCCACCAGTCCAGGGTGTACCCCACCTCTTGCCCAAAGTCAGCTGGGATAGGCTCCAGCATACCCGCGACCCTAATGAGGATAAGCGGCATAGAAGATGAAAGAATGAATGCCTTAAATGTATTAATAGTAATAATAACAATAAAAGAACATATTGTTCTTATATTATTATTCATATAATCTAAATTAATAATAATAAAAACTGGATTTTATAAATATGGTGTATTGTTATTGTTATTATGATTATTAATCTTTCTTTTAGACGGCGACGGAGCGACTGCAGGCGCAGATATCGTCAGCTGTGACTAGTAAGAGCACAGTCAGCCTTACCCGCCAAGTGGCATTTTGCGTTACGAGTCTAATGTTTTTAAAAACGTGCGTTCTTTGCGTAGATGAGCAGACTGGAGTCCCGCCTTTCCTGAGCGACGATGCGGCCCTTGCCGACGTGGCGGCCCACGTCACCGCCGCCGTCGCTTCTTCGCAGACAGAAGGTGAATAAGACAGCAATAAAAACAATATATAATATATATATATATATATATATATATATATATATATATATATATATATATATATATATATATATATATATATATATACACACATATATGTATATATATATTTTTTTTATGTTATTGCATTTTATTTCATTGCATTGCATTTTATTTTATACTGCATTTTGTGTGAGATGAAGACATATTTAAGTGAAGAAAAACGTATTAATAAACAAAACATAAACAAAAACAAAAAATAAATAGAAATAAATTCATAAAATAAGCAGTTTTTATTTCATTTTAAATAAATGTATGAATATATATATAGCATGCATAAAATAGCGGTACAAACAAATAAACAAATACAAATAAACAATAAACAAATAAACAATACAAACGTATACAGTACTTTAAATGCAACGCAATTTAGTTCAAGCAACAAATAGTTTATGCAATATTTACTTTTTATTTAATTAAAAAAATATAAATAAATATGTATTTATTATTTAAAGAAATAAACAAATACATACATGTACGGTTATATTTTATTTAATGCATTTTGTTTTAATACACATTTAACAAAGTAATGAAGTTAGTTTGGACTTCAAAGTAGTGCATATTTAATACGTGAATATGTATTAAATATGACGTGCATATTAGGGAAATAACTTGACAAACAAAAAATAAAGAATAATTTCATCAATGTTAAAAATAAATAAACAATTAATAAAATATGTAAATAGCTAATACAAATATATAAATAATTAAAAATTATTAAATTAACAATAATAAAAAAAAAAATTTTTAAAAACCTTTTATTTCTAGTTCGATTTAAAGTCAGAACTGGAACAATAAAGTCCAAAAATGTTATAAAAATAATTATATTATGTTAACATTTACAGCATTTAAAAATGCTTCAAAAAAATTAATTAGACAAAATATTCATAAAAATATCTCGCATAGGGCTAATTATTATTTTCCACATTTCTGAATATGTATTTTGTAAGAAAAAAAACGATCTGTTCAGTGTCAGAGTTCCCAGTCAAACAAGACCTATTGGCCAATGGCAACAGTAGCGTATGCTGGCCACGCCCACTGGACAGGAAACGTTTGTCACTGAATCATTGCGCTGCATTCAATGTCAGATAAGGTTTCCACCTGAGCGACAAGCCGTAAGGCTTCAAAGAGGCGGGGTGTCATTTTGTTATTGGTGGTGCGTTCAGGCGCCAGCAGCAGCCGAGGTTACCTGGGCGAGCGCGTCACGGCGTGGGAAGGTCGCAGAGGTCAGTCGTTCCTGCAGAACGTGGAGCTGAGGGGAGGAGAGCTGCTGGTGCCTCGAGCGGGCCTCTACTACATCTACGCCCAGACGTACTTCAGACTCACCTCCACCTGGCCCACGGAGGAGGAGGAGCAGGAGGAGGAGGGCGGGGCTGAGGGGGAGGAGCCACAGGAGCAGGACGGAGCTCAGCTGGTTCAGTACATTTACAAGAAGGTCCGTCATCCAGCATCATGGTTTCAAAACAAAATTGGTCCAAAACGTCCAAAATTGTATTTTATTTTATTTTAAAATAAAGTCAAATTATTAAAAATTCATAATTTTTGAAATATTTCAGCTTTATGTGTGAATTATCACTGTAAAATGGTGATGATATTTTGCAATTTATTGTATTTATTATATGCTATTTATTTGATATTATTATTTATTATTTCATCATTTCTTTCTTATCGTAAGTTTGGAATTATCATTCACTTTATCTTTTCGGAAATGACTTTTTTCCATCTTCTGCTAAAAATAGGGGTGACAGCTTCACCGACTTTTTCATTCGTAAAGATACAACGCAAAACTACGAAGGAGTATAAAGGCCAAATTGAAACAACTACATCTGAGATTTCCAGAATAAAGTCGTACATTTACGAGAAAAAAAGTGGTTACATAACCTTCGCCCAAGGCCAAAGGTCACGTAAGTCTCCCCTTTTCACAGCTGTCACGGGCAAAGCATGTTACCACGGAGCATTCAAGTCATCTGAGATTTCAAGAATAACGTCGTCAATTTACGAGAAGCAACTGGTGACCTTACGTTACAGGCGTTGCCTGAGACAGCTACGAAAAGGGGGGGACTTATGTGACCTTTGGTCTTGGGCATGTGGAGGGGGCGGGGTAAGGAAGGCGGGAGTGAGAAGGGCTAGCTAGCCATGCTAATCTGTTTGTGCTCAACTTCTCTGTTTTGCTGCCACGTTACAAATAAAAGCCTGCCTGAAGCGAGAGGAAAGTTTCCTTCCTTCCTGGAATATTACCACGTTATTCTCGTACGTTTACGACGTAATGTTACAACTTTTTTGATGGTAAATTCATGACTTTATTACGACTTTATTCCTGTAAAATTTCAACTTACAGTATTTTTTTTGTAAATTTATGACTTTATTCTTGTAAATTTACGACATAATTCTCGTAATATTACAACTTTTTTATCGTCAGTTTATTACTTTATTCTCATAAATTTTACTACTTTATTCCCGTAATATTACAACTTTTTTTATTGTGAATTTATGACTTTATTGTTTTATTCTTTAACAAGAAAAAAAAGCATAAATCTATGAAAATAAAGTCGTAAATTTACGACTTTATCTTTGAAATCTCAGATTTTTTTCAATGCGGCCCTAAAACTCAGTCGTACACAACTGCATGGTAGTCTACTGTATTATTAGTGTTCTTACGTCACTTTTACCGTCACATATTAGCGTTTTAAATTCACCAAAAATACCAAAATGTAACTATTTATTTATTGAAAGATTTTAATTGTTTTATTTTTTACATTTGATTTTATTTATTCTATTATTTATTTATTATTACATTTTATTTTATTGCATTTTAATTTTACTGCGTTACGTATGTTTTAGATGAAGAAATATTTAACAAATAAAGAAATGCATATTATTCAAATAAACAAACTACAAATAATACAAACAAAATATTTCATAAAATCTGTAGCTTTGACTAAAGTTTAAATAAATGTATATATATATTTATGGATTTATTTATAATATACAGGTATATGTTTAATTAAACAAATACATTTTTATTGATGATTAAATGTATTACATTTTAAATATAACATCATTTTATTCAAAAGCAGATATTTAATAAAATATTTTGTTTTAATTGAATTAAGTTGTATCATTGAAAAAAACAATTATATTTATTATTTTAATTAATTAATTTTTGGACTATTTTGTTGACAATTTCTATTCCAGATTCACAAACACGGTTGAACAAAACAACACATTTTGACCAGGATGATAACGCAATAAGATAACACAATAACACAATAAGACATATGGAACACATATGGGGCGGCCATCTGCCTCAACTGAGAGTGCTAGAGCATCTTTTGTGTTTCTTTTTCAACATCTGGGTCCCCGATGTCTTTATCATAGCTGCGATAGTTTGGCAGGTAAAAAAAAGTTGAAAAAAAAATGTTGTTTTTCTTAGTTTTTCTGAAGCTGCGCCACCTCCCCTGAAGGGGAACTAATAATAATGTAGTATCGTTGTTGATTTCCCTGTAGATGAGTTCCTACACAGTTCCTATCCTGCTCATGAAGTCGTCCAGGAGTGCCTGCTGGCCCCGGGGTCAGGAGCCCGGCCTGTTCTCCCTCAACCAGGCGGGCACCGCCTTCCTCCAGCCCACGGACCGCCTCTTCATCACGGTGAGCAACGCCAGCGCCATGGAGATGGACGGCAGGGCCAGCTACTTTGGAGCCTTCCTTGTGGGCTAGGAGCTACGAGAAGCTTCCAAGAAGGAGGCCGCCCCGGCCTTGGTAAACAGAACCAGAAGAGCGGGATAGTCCCAAATGTTGCTCGCACTCGCAAAAAGTGGATTACGTAGCTGAAGATGGTGAAGAAGTTGGGAGTATCTGCCGTTGTTGACAACAATGACGTCGGTCACATGACTCTCTCTGAAAAATGACATGTGGCAACGCTTGAGGTTGACGAGACTCAACGCTCCACTGTGGCTTTCAGGGGAAACCGCAGAGCTGGAATGAAATGTGCAGCCAATCAGCTCCAGGGCTCCCCCTGCTGTTCGGACGTGTAGCTTACCTTGAAATGCTGTACCGTGGTTGCCATGGTGACTGGACTGGACTTAGACAAGCCTTTAACACGAATTTGATGAGGTCAAGTTATTGCATGTCGTGCCTGTTGTATTTCACTTCTATTAGGGGTAAGGCGTTTATCAAGGGGGAGGCTTTTATTTCTACAAAGGCATGTAGTTTTTTATTTATTTAAGTGGACGATGCACCCACTGATGAGCTACGCTGTTATTTAAGGATGTTTCCTCACCACCATAATCACCAATCTTCCTGATTTTACCATTTACTCTTTTTTTTTCATTTACTCTTTTTTTTTCATTTACTCTTTTTTTTCATTTACTCTTTTTTTTTCGTAACAGATGCAACTAGTGATTCAATTGAAGCATGGTGTCTATAAGAGCGGAGACCACCAAACACCAACCTGTCTCCAATGTTGGTCTCCAATGTCTTATTTTACACTTTTAATGGTAATTCACACCTCTATTTAAGGCGTGGCATTTATTCAAGGGTGTGAGTAGAGGCAAGGCATCTACAGTATGAGAGCTAAGGCTCCATGCCGGGAACTATGTTTTTTTTAATCAGCGTGTTCAGTAAAGGTGAAGGCGATGCTTCGACTTAAATTAATGGATGGACCCAGTGATTTAATTGAGGCATGGCGTTGATTAGATCAGAGGACGCTATTTAAGGAGCTTTGTTTTTTTCAAGCAACCTTTCTCTAATGTGTTATTGAATGTACGCATGTTACTCATTTTGTTCCATTTGAGGGGGGTTGTTTATTTTTTGGAATACTTGGAGGGAATACTTTGAGGCCCTTCTCAATCCCACTGACATGCCTTCCATAGAGGAAGCAGAGACTGAGGACACAACGCGGACAGTTCCATCACCGTGGCTGAGGTATCTGGGGTAGTCAAAAAGCTCCCCAGTGGCAAAGCTCCAGGGGTGGATGAGTTTCATCCTGAATGCCTCAAGGCTCTGGATGTTGAGGGACTGTCTTGGCTGACACGTCTCTTCAACATTGCGTGGAAGTCGGGAACAGTACCTCAGGATTGGCGGACCGGTTGGTGGTTCCCCTTTTCAAGAGGGGTGACCGGAGGGTGTGTTCCAACTATTGGGGGATCACACTCCTCAGCCTCCCTGGGAAAGTCTATTCCGGGGTGCTGGAGAGGAGAGTACGACCGTTGCAATGTGGTTTTTGTCCTGGTCGCGGAACACTGGACCAGCTCTACACCCTTGCAAGGGTACTGGAGGGTACTTGGGAGTTTGCCCAACCGGTCTACATGTGCTTTGTGGACCTGGAAAAGGCATTCGACCGTGTCCCTCGCGGTGTCCTGTGGGGGGTGCTCCGGGAGTACGGGATTGGTGGCGCTACTACGTGCCATCGGGTCCTCCTACAACAGGAGCAGGAGCCTGGTTCACATTGCCAGCAGTAAGTCAAGCCTGTTTCCGGTGAATGTTGGCCTCCGCCAAGGCTGCCCTTTGTCCCCGATTCTGTTCGTAATTTTCATGGACAGAATTTCTAGGTGCAGCCAAGGTGTCGAGGGAGTCCAGCTCGGTGGCCTTAGGATCTCGTCTCTGCTATTTTCAGACGATGTGGTCCTGATGGCCTCATTGGGCTGTGACCTTCAGCGTTTACTGGGAAGGTTTGCATCTGCGTGTGAAGCTTCCGGGATGGTACTCATCACCTCCAAATGTGAGACCATGGTTCTCAGTCGGGAAAGGGTGGATTGCTCCCTCCGGGTTGGGAATGAGGTCCTGCCCCAGGTGGAGGAGTTCAAGTATCTCGGGGTCTTGTTCACGAGTAAGGGAAGCTTGGAGCGTGAGGTCGATAGGCGGATCAGCGCAGCGTCTGCAGTAATGCGGTCGCTGTACCGGACCGTCATGGTGAAGAGATTTATCAATTTATCGATGGATCTATGTTCCCACCCTCACCCTCCTTCACATCGAGAGGAGCCAGCTGAGGTGGCTCGGGCATGTAGTCCGGATGCCTCCCGGACGCCTCCCTGGTGAGGTGTTCCAGGCATGCCCAGCCGGGAGAAGGCCCCGGGGCAGACCGAGGACACACTGGAGGGGTTATGTCACACAGCTGGCCTGGGAACACCTTGGGGTCCTCCCGGTGGAGCTGGAGGAGGTGGCCGGGCACCGGGAAGTCTGGAGCACGGATAAGCGGAGGAAAATGGATGGATGGTGTTTATTTTTTCAAATAGATGCATCCAGCGATTTGAAGCATGGACAGCAATCACTATGGGGATAAGCAGATGATACAGTGATTTCATGGAGGTCACATTATAACAATCGTTTTATCAGCATTTTTAGTTTAGTGGTCCCCAACGTTTCTTCAGGTTTTTTAAATTTACACATGACCAATTTACACACCTGTTTGAGGTGCAGTGTTTGATTCAAATGCATGCAAACAACCATTTAATTGAGGCGTGGCGCTAACAGAGCTGAGGCCACCAATTAAGGACCTCTTTTCTATTTTTTATCCACCATGTTTAGCAGAGGTGTGGCATTTATTTATTCAAATGGATGTATCCACAGATTTGTGTGGGGTATGGCATCAATTAGAGCAGTGTTACAATGTTTAGTGGTCACCAACCTTTCTCCAATGTTTTAGAATTTACACATGGGCAATTTACGCATCTATTTGAGGCACGGCATTTATTCATTCAAATGGATGCAGAGATTTAACGGAGGCATGGCATCAAACTAGTTTTTACAAGCATGTTTAGCGGTCACCAAATGTTCTCCGGTCTCTTTGAATGTAGACATTTATTGCTATTATCACTATATACTTGAGGTGTGGTGTTTAGGTCTCATTTTGCAAATGCGCACCTGTGTGCTGCGCATGAAAACAACGTGTACACAGAGACGCTCGACTGAAAAAGTAAAAAACTATCATTTAATTCCCGTTTGCATGACATGTTTCCATATTATGGCAGTGAATGTTTCAGCACTCCTTGAACAAAAAGAGTTTTTAGCAATAAAAAAAAAAAGATCTAAAAACTAAACCTGGGGGGATGTGGGGGTTCAAGTAATGCCCAAAAAGAAACACAAACACACACACACACAGACACACATATGGGTAGATTACATTAAATCTGCTGATCAGCTACGTCTTGTAAGTAGAGAACGAAGATGCTCTATAGCAAGAGTCCTCACTCTGTCGCTCATTTACAGTCTTTTTTTTTTTGGGACCGTCACATGTAGCGGTTACAGTGAAGACGACAAGACGCACACACACAAACAAACAACCTGGAGGTGCTTTAAAACAGAAAAATGGTACCAAATCTCTTGGCAGACATAAAAAAAAAAACATGTGGCGGTCTTACGGCCGTGCCGCAACAACATAGCGGTGTCTTAACTCATGTATGGCTTGAGTTGAATCTACAGACACACAGCGGTGTACAATCTCGTGCTGGAAAAAACATTGCAGTGTAATCATTTAGAGGCAAGTACTGTAAACAGCTGTGTGTGTGTGTGTGTGTGTGTGTGTGTGTGTTGCTATTGCTCTGGTAACCAATGCTCGTTATAATAAATGACAATAAGTGCTTGCGGGTCAGTCAAGTGCTGTGATGACATGGATGCACTGGAAAAGTCCAGCCCTACAATGACACCTGGTGTGAGGGTCCTTCTGCCTCCTACGGTAGCCTGTGAGGAGAAAAAACTAAAAAAAAAAAAAAAAAGAAAACTAAAGCACCTCTAGGATAACCATTAACTACAGACGACACACACACACACACACACACGCACGCACGCACACACAGGCACAATACAGGAGGCTTTGGCACACCCATGCTAGTCTCACTACTCAGAAGAAGAAGAAGAAGAGCAGCAGATGACAGGACAAGCCATAGCTGCCATGGATGCCTCCCACGCCCCCTTCAGGCAGGGAGGGGAGGTGCAGGCTGTGTAAGTAACATTCAATCAGCACCGAGAGTTCTCCCGTTTAAAAAAAAACAAAAAAAAAAACAAAGGAGTCCCCCGCCTTTCAGCCGATAAGCAGCTCCAGGCTGTCCTCATAGGAGGGGTCCCGCGGCGGGCTGGGTGACAGGAAGGCGGTGGTGACGGGGGTGCCGGTGGCCGTGGCGACGTTGAGAAGGGTGTTGGCCCGGATGCTGCTCCCGGCCGGGCTGCGGAGCGCCGCTGCTGCCGTGATGCTGGTGAGGTTGATGCCCAGCGTGAGACGCGTCTGCTCCAGCGCCTTCTCGGGCACGGCGAAGGCCTCCAGCTTCTTCTCGCCGTTTGCCATGTAGGAGTTCTGGCAGCCGCGGCAGATGCAGTCCAAGCACGCCTGGGAAGAACGACATACATGTCGTTACTTTTTAAACGACATACATGTCATTACTTTTTAAACGACATACATGTCATTACTTTTTAAACGACATACATGTCATTACTTTTTAAACGACATACATGTCATTACTTTTTAAACGACATACTTGTCATTACTTTTTAAACGACATACATGTCATTACTTTTTAAACGACATACATGTCATTACTTTTTAAACGACATACATGTCATTACTTTTTAAACGACATACTTGTCATTACTTTTTAAACGACATACTTGTCATTACTTTTTAAACGACATACATGTCATTACTTCACATGGCAAGGAAACAGAAGAAAAACTTCTATGTCCAGGAAAACAGCTTCTATGCACTACACTAAAAAGTCATAAATTATTGGCTAAATTAACGACATATATCTGAAAATTATGTATAGGATTTTGTTTAATTAAAGATTTTTTTTTTAACAGACAAAACAGCTATGCCTAAAACAAAAAAAAAATCTGAAAAAAAATAAATAAATTCTACAGTATGAAATAAAAACCATTAAAAAAAATCTTTAAAAAATATTTGTTATCAACTTATGGGATAAAATAAAAATTTATTAAAAAATTCTGAAAAAAATAATGGCTTCATCTGAATAAAAGCTTCTATGGGATGAAGAAAAATAAATAAACATGACACCTCTGAGCCTCTGAGCTCAAGTGAAAAGTACAATAAATACAAATAGCCATAACCTGTCTGGAGAAATGACCACATGGAACGGAACCCTAATTCTCAAGATTGCCATTGGACAATCATGATGAACCAGATAACCTCCATCCATCAATAAACAAAAGATGTCCATCGTCTCACCTTGCGGTTTGAGTAACAAGGACAGCGCTGCCCCCTGCAGGTGAGCACAGAAGGGTTCTGGGTGGCGCGGCCACACTTGCAGCCTTTCTTCTCCACAGGTTTCTTGTAGGGGGGCCTGACCTGGGCCGGGGGCACCAGACAGCTGGACAGCTGCAGTCGCTGGTCTTTGCTGCGCTCCTTGCTCTTGGCGCCGCCGCTGGAGCGCGCCTTTGCGTGCGGCTTCTTGCCGCCCAGGTCGCCGTGCTTGCGGGGCCCTTTGTTGTGGTTCTGGGCGGGTCGGCTGCTCTTGGGGGGCGCCCCGTTAAGCGGGAGGGAGGAGTAGGTGTGCGCTGGTGCGATTAAGGAGGGCGTGGCAGGGGGGTGCTGAGCGTGCAGGGCGTGAGTGGCGTGATGCGTCGGTACGGGCAAGGACGAGCCCTGCAGGATGGAGGCGATGGGGAGGGGCTTCACCTTCTCCCTGTCGCTCTCTGACCGCGATCGCTTGCGTTTAAGGCGCACGGGTGGCGGTTTGCAAGCCACAGGTGGAGCAAATGAGGCAGAGGAGTATGCGGGGGCTCCGTGGCTGTGAGTCCTATCTGTTTGCACCTGTGTGTAGTTGTGCGCTGGCTCCAGCTGCAGGTACATTTGCGTTCTGTCCGTGGATATGTGCGTGTGAGTGTGTGTCCTCTGTGGCGGCACGTGAGGAGCGTCGGGGCCGGGCTGCAGGGGATCTAGCGTCTGTAGGACCTCCTCCACGCTGAGGAGCAGCACCTCGCCCTCCTCCAGCTCCCTGCTGCCCAAGTCCCCATCCCTGAGTGAGCACACGGTGCCCGTAGTGGGGGCAAAGGGTCCAGTGGTCAGACTCAGTTCCAGGGTCGCGGTGTCGGACACGGAGAGTCCCACCGGGGGCTGCTCCTCAATCAGCTCGCACACTTCCAGCTCAGGAGAGGAGGGATCCAGGCTCTCCAGGAGTTCTCCGTTGCATTCCTGCGGTCCGTTGGAGAAAGGCGGGTCAGACGAGGAGCTCTGCGGCACAGCCGAGAGCTCGGCGGGAACGGGCGGCGCCTCCGTGGGGGTCAGGGACTCCACAGCGGAGTGATCTGGCTCATCCAGGCCGGCGTCCTCCATCTCCTGGTCGTGCGACGTGAGTGCCTCCTCCAGCAGGGCCATGACCTCGGGGTTGCCGCCGGCGTGGCTACTGATGGACTGCAGCAGAGGCGAGTGTGTGACATAGAAGCAGAGCTTCCTGTAGAGCTGCACCAGCAGGGAGAGCTGCTTGTTCTCCTGGAAGCCGGAATAGTCCTTACAGCGGCTGCACGACGGCCTGATCTGCATCTTCTGGCCTTTGCAGCCCAAACACACATAATGCTGACACTCGGGATGCATCTGAGAGATGGGATCCTGCAGCAGCTTACCTGGTACACAAAAACAAATATTTTAGTTTTGAGTTAAGTTACTTAAAGCCTTCGATTATGCAAAAGTTAGCGCCAAATCTATTTTGCAGCGGACCACCACAAATAACTGAATGCATGGGAAACACAAAACTGTTAAAATTCCAGGATCAAGGCTAAATTTTAACAACAACGCACTGTTGGGTCTGAGTAAATTATGGAGAAAAATATAAAAGCAAAAAAAAAAAAAAACATGACTGATGTCAATAACACTGTAGCGTTACTAGTGTGCCAGCATGCTAATTGCTAACAGCTCTGAGCGAAGCCGAGGAAGAGGTTGTAAATAAAAGCTTGAATAGCAAACACATGTCACACAACAACACACCAGCGGAGTCATCTGTCTCGACAAGGAGGACGGTTGCAGAGATGGCCCCGGTTGCTAAGGAGACCAACGCGGCTAATTATGACAAACACACGCCCACCCACCGATCGGTTAATATTCCACGGTGGCCTTTAGGCAAACAACAAAACAGCACATGCATGACATTATAAATGGCGCTTACCACAGACGAGGCATGCAAGCGACTGGCGGAAGAAGGGCAGCAGGGTGTACATGTCGGAGAAAGTGTGCGGCTGCCGCGGGTCACACTGCAGCACAGCCCGGCTGGCGGACACGTACAGGGCGGCCGCGTTGACTGGGTTCATCGCCACCTCCGGAAGTCAAATATTCACACACTCACTGCCGGCTTTAAAGCTAGTCCAGTATCGGGGTGGATGGGAAGAAATAAAAAAAATAAACAGCAGGCACTCACTTGAGCGTTTCGTGTCACAATCGTGTGGGAACTAGCATGCTAACGCGGTGATCGCTGCACGCTAGCTCAGCAGGTGGCTAGCTTAGCGTTAGCATCGCCGGTCCCCCTTTTATTTGAGCTTC
This sequence comes from Dunckerocampus dactyliophorus, assembly GCF_027744805.1. Classification (NCBI taxonomy): domain Eukaryota; kingdom Metazoa; phylum Chordata; class Actinopteri; order Syngnathiformes; family Syngnathidae; genus Dunckerocampus; species Dunckerocampus dactyliophorus. Next base: position 27,896,091 of record NC_072831.1, on the reverse strand, counting down.
GCTTCAAGAGATCCTTCTGATGCAAAAAAGTACCTGTTGAAGTCACTTAGATGTTGTCATAATTAGCTCACATTATCCGTAGCGCCGCTCGACATTAACAGCGAACGTAAACGGAGCCATCGTCAAAGGGACGGTTGGCATTGCGTAGCTAGCTCGCGGTGTCAGCTAAACGCTTCGCACGAAAGTCTCAACACGGCCATGGAATTAATATAGTCACGTTCCAGATGACTCTTTGTTGTTGAATAATATATACGTCGGAGTTTTACTAAAGTGGATATATTGCTTGGTTAGCAAGTAAGCTAGCAAGTCAGCCCTGGCGCGCGCTTGATGTAAACAAAGCTAACGCTAGCGTTAGCATATTTAGCAAAAACAGCTATCGGAAATGTAAAAATTCCCTTGGGCTGCCTTATACCGTGCTCGTTGGGGGTAGCCGAACGGTAGCGTATGGCTTGGTTGTTTCTCTCGCGTTCTACTCGATAGGTCGACAGTTGGTGAAAGTAAACATCGCTTGTTATGTGTTTTTCTAAAAAGCTTCATCAATCATTTTGATTTCCACTTCCTCGCATCAACCCCTCTCGACGGTAATGGAAGTCACGCGATATTTCGTCGTGTTATTGTGGTTACCGTCATTTTTTTGTCTCGCCACAGCGCCCAATCTAGGTGATTTGTGCCCACATATATACGCAGCAGTCAACACACACAATGGGAGCAAGGCTCAACGTAGGACTTGATTCAATAAGTTGTGGCGGTTTACCGGAGTAAGGACGATACTTGTCACAAAATGAGCAACTTTTTAAGGCTTAAAATCAAACTATTCATTATGAAAAGTCATTAGTATATGTTTGGACTTGAAACATTCAACTCGGTTTACATCAAAACGAAAAAAGTTATGCCTGACAGGCTAAAATCGGGTAACAACGTTGCCATGTTAAATTGAGCAGTTGGAAAATAGCACAAGGTCCGCCTCTTTTGGGTGACATCCTCAAGCTAATTGGTTACTTGAAAACGCCCCCTGTTTGCAATTGGCTCTTATGCCCGCCTCTCTTTTTATCGTCTTTCTGTCACCTGAGAACAGACGCTACCATGATGGCGGCCTACAGTGTAGCTAGAGGCAGCTGCAGACTATTCAGTAGCTTGCGTCCGTCGTTTCGGAGTTTGGCCCAAGTCGAACATGGCGCGGCAGCAGCTGCGACAATACCCCAGACGAGCTTGCACCCGTCCGGCCGCTGGTACTGTGTCAGCCACCTGTCCGTTAAAGAGAGGATCGAGAAGAAACGCAAGGCGGCGTTAATCGGGGGAGGTCAGAAGAGGATTGATGCACAACACAAACGGGTGAAGTTTGGATAACTTTTGTTTACGTCCTCGTGATGTTGTGACGACATGCTTACAGCGAATATAGCGACAATTAGGTTGCCTCTTGTTTAGTTGTCATTGAAATACCCGTATGTTCATTAACAATACAGTTAGCAGGCTAGCATACAAACTGTTACTGGACATTTTGGTATCTATTCGATACCAAGTACATACAAGGTACGTTGAGGGTATTGGTGATACTGCAAAAATGACCAAACTAATTTGTGAACATTTAACAGTAATTAAATACAACAATATAAGTCACTGTAAGAATACCAACAAAATAATACAATTATTCCCTTATATTACTTACACTTATTTAACCAAAATAAAGTCAGTAGTGCAAAATAACAAAACAAAAGCAAAAACTACTATTCAAATTCAAATTTGAATAGTTTGTGAACATAAACATAGAGGAGAACTGAACAATTATTTAATAATGAACATGGGCATATACTGATGTAAATGTTCGCTGTGCGTGTTGCAGGGCAAGCTGACCGCCAGAGAGCGCGTGGCCCTCCTGCTGGACCCGGAGTCTTTCGTGGAGTCGGACATGTTTGTGGAGCATCGCTGCTCCGACTTTGGCATGGAGCAGGATAACAACAAGGTCAACCGCCAGCTTTCTGGCCGCTTCCCTTCAAGGTGCTTCTTTCTGTTTGGTATGTGACGTCACTGTGTCGCTTCCTGTCTTCTGTCGTTAGTTCCCGGGTGACAGCGTGGTGACGGGACGAGGCAGGATCAATGGCCGCCTGGTTTACGTCTTCAGTCAGGTACAAACATGGGTGCGGCCTATGACTTGATTATGCCGAGCAGCTGTTTAAGGTGATGTTTGTCTCTCTCAGGACTTCACGGTGTTTGGTGGCAGCCTGTCAGGAGCTCATGCACAGAAGATCTGCAAGGTAAACATTACAAAGTGCTTAGAAATGCACAGCAATGGTCGCCTTTTACCTCCATTAATTGTCGTTTGTGCACAGATCATGGACCAGGCAATGATGGTGGGAGCCCCCGTCATCGGGCTCAATGACTCGGGAGGTGCTCGCATCCAAGAGGGGGTGGAGTCTCTGGCGGGATATGCAGATATATTCCTGGTAAGAACAAGCACAACAGAGTTAGTGTCCTATAAAAAGTAATAAAGCAAGGGACGGAGGCCATGACACAATACCTTTTGTCATGTTAAACCCCCTATTTAGAAGGTCGTAAACAGGGTTTCTATGCTTTAACTATGAAAATATGAAATTTATAGAGGAATTCTACTTTGCGGAAATTCACTTATCATGGTCGGCCAATTAACCGTGATAAACAAGGGATTACCGTATAGACTCATGTCACTCTATTGTATTTTCTCCTATCTGCCGTATACTGTATGCAATTTACATTTTATCATTCCTTCTATAAAATTTTAGATGAAAATATGTTAGGTAAGTAGTAATTTTATCACAAGTATGATGGTAAAATGCACGTGAAAATGGAAAAATTAATTAGTAATTATTTCATACATATTAAAAGTACTTTATTTATTTTGAGTATGGCAACCAATAAGGATTGTTTCGTAGTTCATGCAATGAAGTAATTATCCATCCATCTATTTTCTATGCCGCTTATCCTCACTGGGGTTGTGCAGGTATGCTGGAGCCTATCCCAGCTGACTTCGGGCGATAGGCGGGGTTACACCCTGGACTGGTCGCCAGCCAATGGCAGGGCACATATAGACAAACAACCATTCACACTCACATTCATACCTATGGACAATTTAGAGTCACCAATTAACCTCACCTGCATGTTTTTGGAATGTGGGAGGAAACCGGAGTACCGGAGTAAAAACAACACGCACACACGGGGAGAACATGCAAACTCCACACAGAGATGCCCAAGTGGACATTCAAACCCAAGTCTTCCACATCTCCTGACTGTGTGGCCAGCATGCTAACCCCTCGGCCACAGTGCGGCTCATGTATGTATTATATTTTATATAATTTCTTGTAGCCATATAAATCATATTTATTGTTGCACAAGTGTAGAAAAAAAAATTCTGAAAATATAGAATATTCTAAAATGCATTTGTTAAAATGTAATTGTATTTTGTATGTTATATTCTATTTTTGTATCTGTATTTTATCATTATTCATATGTACTGTAGAAAAAATGCTAAAAAATTTCATATTTACTTTAAACAGCATTTATTTAAATTGAATAGTATAATAGTGTAAAACAGAATTTAACATTATGTCCAATTTTAGTTTTTTGCATAGGTATATATTTAATATTTATTAGTTTTTGTCCAACAATAATAACATTATATGATATTGTTACAAAAATGCATTTGTTCAAATCAAGGCCACTTCACAATAAACAAATGACCCCCAACACATGCCTGGTAGTCTCTGTAGTTGAGTAAATAAATGTCCCAGGACGCTATATGAGGAAATAAGTTGTGCTTGGAGCGGAGAAACAACACTAGGTAGAGCAAACACTCTTAAGTATGCTTTCATCTGCTTGTGTCTGGGAATGCATGACATAATCCTGATGTCCCAGGGGGCATGTTAAAAAAAAAAAAAAAAGAAAAAGTAGATCATTTGTGTGATTTCCATTTTTTTTTAAGGGCAGCATTCTCCTTTTTACCCCCCCAGAGGAACGTGATGGCTTCAGGGGTGGTCCCTCAGATCTCTCTCATCATGGGGCCGTGTGCGGGGGGCGCCGTCTACTCACCCGCCCTGACAGATTTTACCTTCATGGTGAAGGTGAGGGCAATGTGCTACATTAACCCTAAAACCGCACACATGCGCTCTTGTCTACTTCAGCGCGAGTGAGAGAAGGTGTTGTCACACACAGGACACGTCGTACCTCTTCATCACCGGTCCGGATGTCGTCAAGTCCGTCACCAACGAAGACGTCACTCAGGAGGAGCTGGGGGGAGCCAAGACGCACACCACCGTCTCAGGTCAGCCGACCATGCCACCAGTTTTGAGATTTTCCAAGAGCGGGCGGCAACCCTCATGTCCTCCTCAGGCGTGGCGCACCGGGCGTTCGAGAACGACGTGGAGGCCCTGTTGCACCTACGCGAGTTCTTCAACTTCCTGCCGCTCAGCAATCAGGATCCCGCGCCCGTCAGGGAGTGTCACGACTCCAGGTAGACGAGCTGGAAATTCAGATAAAACGTACAAAATGTCCTTTGACAACTTGCTGGGCAGAATTTGTGCCCAAAGGCCAATTGAAATTGGGCACCACTGCCTCACACAGAAGAGAAAGGACAAGAAGAGTCGGCAGGAACACACAAGGACGTATAAAGTTTATTACAGCGCCATCTGCTGGATGTGGGATGGAACTCCCCCCGCCTGCCCCAAGAGGACGATCCCTGCATCTCCTGTCTGATCGGCGATCTATTCAATGTCCTCCTCTGACTTGTTGCTAGCCAGAATTAATGGCCCCAAAGAAGCCTGCCTGTTCGTTGTGTTGTTTCCTTGGCAACTAGATGTCTCTGCTGCCTCACACGGCAGATCAAGGCCAGAGACAGCCGGCCGGAACAGGAAGTCATACAGTACAGGCCAAAAGTTTGGAGACACACTCGTTCAATGCGTTTTCTTTATTTTCATGACTATTTACATTGTAGATTCTCAAAACTATGAATAAACACGTGGAATTATGTACTTAAAGAAGTGTGAAATAACTCTAAATATGTCTTATATTTTAGATTTCTCAGAGTAGCTTTTATGATAACCTAACCCTAACCCTTGGTGTTCTCTCAAAGGGCTTCATGAGGTAGTCACCTGAAATGGTTTGCACGTCACAGGTGTGCCTTGTCAGGGTTACTCAGTGGCATGTCTTGCCTTATTAATGGGTTGGGACCACGGGGTTGTAGTGTGTCCAAGCTTTTGGCCTGTACTTTTGGCCAGGGGTGTCCAAAGTGTGGCCCGGGGGCCTTAGCACATTCTAAAAATACAGTTAAACCAGAGGAATAAAAAAAAAAAAAACAGCAAAAATGGCAAAAAGCAGTAATTTGTATGAAAATGAAGATAACATTATTATTGGACTTCTGTGCGAACCGCAGTTTGTCCATAACAAACACCATGTTGAGCATAAGGACGTCCACAAGTGCACTTGGCACCAGGACACCCTAGGCCGCAGGTCTATGATCCAACTTTGTAGTTGTATCATCATACCTGCGTCCGCATGTTCTGGACACACGAGAGAAGAGAGGGGCGGAGCTGTCAACTGATCACCACCTGGCAGACCGAGGACACGCTGGAGGGATTATGTCACGCTGGCCTGGGAACGCCTTGGGGTCCTCCTGGTGGAACTGGAAGAGGTAGCTGAGATGGCGTTTAAAAAAAAAAAAGATTTTATCCATCCATCTTCCGCTTATCCGACGTAGGGTCGCAGGGGCAGCAACCTAAGCTGGGAGGCTCGGACTGCCCTCTCAGTCAGTATGCGGCCCTCGGTGGAAAAGGTTTGGACACCCCTGCTCCACTCAAACACACACCCGGGACATTGCGGTACTCCAACAACAGCAATACAAGGATTATTGGAGTCATGCTTACTATGCTGTTTCCTCAACAACTTGAGTGCTCTGCTGCCTCATGCAACAAAGAAAGGACAGGGAGAGCAGCAGGAGGCCACACGCTTGACATTTATCTCCACATTGAGATGCCATTCTGTTTACTACAGTGCCATCTGCTGGATGTGGTTGGACACTGCTCCCGTCTGACTGCTTTGTCCTTTCTTTCAGCGAGCGCCTGGTCCCGTCACTGGACACCATCGTGCCCTTTGAGTCCACGAAAGCGTACGACATGTTGGACATCGTCCACGCGGTAAGACATTGATTAAAATGGGGACAATAGTGAGTCTAAAAGTGGTTGTCTGTCTCCTGTCTGTCCAGATTGTGGATGAGAGGGACTTCTTTGAGATCATGCCCAATTACGCCAAAAACATCGTAGTGGGATTCGCCCGCATGAACGGACGCACCGTGGGCATCGTGGGAAACCAGCCCAAAGTGGCCTCCGGTGAGGACACCCTCTGGACACAACATTAAGTACATCGCAAGACGTCAGTCCGCAAAGGTTTTGATTGACGCCGTGTCCAACGTCAGGTTGTCTGGACATCAACTCGTCCGTAAAAGGAGCGCGCTTCGTCCGCTTCTGCGACGCCTTCAACATTCCCATTATCACCTTCGTGGACGTGCCGGGCTTCCTGCCGGGGACATCTCAGGAGTACGGCGGCATCATCCGACACGGAGCCAAGCTGCTGTTTGCCTTCGCGGAGGCCACCGTGCCCAAAATCACCGTCATCACCAGGAAGGTGGGACATTACAGCGTCCAACACTGCATAACCATTTAGTTGATTCCAACAGGATTACGTTTGTTTCTGAAAAGGAGTAGGAAGAAGCGCAGCTGATTTAATATTACAAAATATTTTGATGGGATCATTCAAAATATTTTCATCATTCATGTATGAACATTTGATGGGATTATACTTTGCTAAATTCCTGGGTACACTCATAAAAAATAAATCCAAGTAACTTTTTAAAAAATCTAATACCCAAAATATCAAATATTTTAGAACTTGATACATATATTTTTGGGGTCAATTATAATTAAATGTTTTGGGGAATTGTATTGTTTGTTTATTAGACAATGGTCATTTTAAAACAATTTTGATTTTATTTAGCAATTACAATTGAATATTAATAATTCACGATGTCCTTAAATTTTGGGGGGCTTTCATGACAAATTAATATTTTGGGGCACTTTATTAGATGATTTTTGACAATTGTAATTTCAAACAAATTAATATTTGTGGAATTTCTCACCAAAAAATCATTTGTCAGTGATAATTCAATTATTTTGAGTAGAAGACTTATATTTGAACTATTTTATTGTATTTTTTGACTATTAAAAGAAATTATATATATATATATATATATATATAAAATAATCAATGCACATAACTATAAGGCCCTTGAATCCTTTTGAATCCAATTTCCTTGGGTGAGGTAATAAATATTTTAAGGTCACTTTTGACAGTTGTTTTTAAATGTTGAAAAAGCAGCACTGTAGATGAAATAGCTACATTATACTTACGTGTGTGTGTGTTTCAGGCGTATGGTGGCGCCTACGACGTGATGAGCTCCAAACACCTCAGGGGAGATATCAATTACGCCTGGCCCACAGCTGAGGTTGCCGTCATGGGTGCCAAGGTAGGACGATGACCCTTTCTCCTTCCTCCCGCCTCCATCATCCAAGCTTTCAGTCTGGTCGTGTGTCCTGTTAGGGAGCCGTTCAGATCATCTTCAGAGGGAAGGAAAACCAGGCTGAGGCAGAGGCGCAATATGTGGACAAGTTTGCCAACCCTTTCCCGGCTGCAGTCAGAGGTAAAACAAAAAAAACACACATTTGCATGGTTGTTCTTTGCTTGGCTGCCTTTTTAAAAAATAAATGTAACAATTTCATTAATATTTTTCCTGATTATCTGCTTTAAAAAAAAAAAGTTTAATCTACAATTTAAATTTAATTGAGCAATTGAAAAAAAATTACTACGTAGTTTAAAAATTACAATTTTATTTAAATTATTAAGGCCAATGTTTATTTTACATAGCAAAACTTTCCTTTTTAATAGTTTTTAGTGTGTGCGTAATGTTCTGATGCAGGCTCTTTTAATTTTTTAAATATGCCACGTGCCAACAAAAATTAGCTACGTGCCGCAAATGGATGGATGACCTTTGGACGCACACACTAATTAAAGGATTTCCGAAAAGCCACATTTCACGAAGCACAGTTAGTTAAAAGCATGTCTGTACTTGCTTAGGTGAATATTGACTTGACGCGTTCTCTTAAGGCTTTGTGGACGACATCATCGAGCCGGCGACCACTCGCAAGAAGATCTGCAGAGACCTGGAAGTGTTGGCCAGCAAGAAGCAGGTCAACCCCTGGAAGAAGCACGCCAACATTCCTCTGTGAAACATCCTGTGGCGCTCTCGGTCTCTCTCGCTGTGTGTGTCCGTGGTGTGGGATTCTCCGGTCCAGCCTGTTTAAGCTGCAAAGTGGGTGATCCCTGGATGCTTTGATACTTGGCGCCCATGTTTGTGGTTATCGTCATCATCATCACGATTGCATTTGATGAAGCAATACAATGGTGATTATATGCAACAATTTACTACATTTCAATGCAAATCCAAAAAGTCATGTACTTGTCATATTTTTTTTTGTGTCGTGTTCAGGCTCCTCGTGTGAAATAGCTTCACTCCTCACATTTTTAGGTCAAGGATTGTCACAAGCAGAAACGGTGCCTTTTTAAGTCAAATAAATCAAATTACAAAAAACTGCATTTTTTACTCACTTCAGTTAAGTTATCTAGATTTTTTTTTAGAATAACTGGAGATAATTAGGCTGTAAAGTATGAAATATAATAAATGGGAAAATACTCCTTTACTCAATATTGCACTCACTAAACTCATTTTTTATTACAATAGTTTTTTTCAACTTTAGTAACCTCTTGAATGAATTGATAGCATTCATTATAATATACGAATTTCCTCTTAATGTCATCAATGTGTGAATTCTCACATTGTTGGCATTTTTAAAAATGGCAAGTTCCATAAAAAATTCAGGTTCATGTATCACAAAATGAGGACAAATATTTTGAGCAGGGTTAGATTTTTTGGACAATGCTAATTAATGTTTTGTGAAACTATTAGATTTTTGAACAACTTAAGTGGCTATTAGAAATTCAGACTTTTTGGAATTTACTGATTGGCTGGGAGAGATCACATGGGCCTACCACATGGGCTATCCACACTGAAACATTTTCAGGTCATACGTATTTTATCGTTTCAGCCTTTCATCCACACAAAAATGGCGTTCTGGGTCCGCTGAAATGATATTTTTTGAAAACAGCTTCCAGAGTGGGAAAATTTGAAAATGCCAGCTTGTCATTTCCGTGTAGACAAGCAAACCGCTGCTTTATAAAAACGATGACATCACGTGAGCAGAAGTAAGCTTTGACAATCCAACCTCTCTCTTAATATGTGGACTGGCATGACTCACCCCAGTCAACATTCTCCTGATATTTTGTTGTCTTTTTCTCCAAAATGACTCGTAGAAATAATTCCACTTCCTCCCAAGTATAGATGAGCCTTAGAAAGCATAAAACGACGGATTTACGCGCATACGTTCTTTCTTCTATATGTGACGCTAAATGGCAGACCTCGGTCTGGAGCCGGACCCAGTGATGGCCCTTTGCCTACCCGTGACCAATTAAAGTGAATGGGAAGTATAATATACAAACATGCTCGCGGACCGATCGCGGCGGCTGTTTGCGTGCGTAATTACTTAAGTTATTACGGTTACGTGAAAGCGAATGCAATGACGTCACTAACAATTAGCCAATGAAGTCGTTTGTTTACTTGCCGCGTGAATGAGAACAATCCCTCCACTTTCTATGCCCTTAATCCTCGAATGACAACCACGGCTTGCTGAAAAGTTTATAAAAAAGTGAACATTAAAAGTGAACGGAGGGACCAATATATGTGTTCATTTCCCCAGAATTCAATGCCAAACTGCTGTTTCTCATATTCTTACATTTCTCTTAAACTAGCGCTGCTCAAAAGTACAAATGTGACGCGACAACTTGACGACACACACATCATTCGAGGGGAAGTATCCTCCCACGTCTGATGTAGGTGCGCGGAAAATAACGCTTATATTCCAGTATGAAAAATCTACGAGCGTCATAGCAAACACATTTACAGCACATCGACGTGCAAATGAGTCTTCACTAAGGATTGTATGGATATTGGAGTAAAACATTAACTATTATTTTTTCAGAGAAACCGGTGCAGTTTCTTTTAACTTAAAGAGAAGTCTCCTGTGTTCAGTGTTTGTGCAAACGTTTTATTATTGATGTGAAATTTGGTCCCGTTTTCTTTTAAATGCAATTAAGGTGCCCAAATAATTGTGGTGTTGGGTGATGTGCAGGGTTTCGTTACATTTGATATTCCCATAAGCTAGTCTGTTTGATGCAATTTTAGGCAAAATAAGGTTCAGACCTTGGCTTTGAAAAAAATTGCATAAACGGACCTTACACAATTTGAATTGAAGACCGATGTTCTATAGTTTGGTGTGTCATGTGGTTCCGTCTGCGTGTCTGTTTACAGCACCACACGCAGGTATGCCTTGTGTTTTCACCATTTTCGTCCAGTGATCTGTTTCCGTGTGGATGCAGCTATTTATTTACTAATCTGGCACAGTCTGGACACAATTTTTTTCCAACTCAACAAAAAAAAATGTTGCAGAAACGTTTCCGTGTGGACAGGGCCTGAAAGTCTACAGCATGGTAACTATCGCCTACATTTTGATTGAAGGTATTTTTGAATGAATAAAAATAATTGTAGAAACCAAAAAAAGTGCTAATATTACAATAATTTGAAAGTACTAATTAGTAAGCTGGGACGTTTTAAATGTGCAAAATACAATTAAAAGTCTAAGTCCATCAACTGATTACAGATTTTATTTTCTTTAAAAACAATTTAAGGTTGACAGGGGGAGAGGGGGGAGAGAGCGTTTTAGGGCTCTGCAGAAAAGATGCGACTGTCTCTGGATATTTACAGGAGAAAAAAAACAAACGGTGAACGGCGAGAGAAGAAGACACATTCAAACCACATTCAAACAAATACGTAATAACGCATCAATACACGAGTCAAACAACAGTGCGCGGCCGACTGAGTGGCACACAGACAGAGAGGAGATAAAAGCTGCAAATACGGAAGCAGTGAAGAAAAGAACAACAACGAAAGAAAAAGTGAGTCGTGACGGCCAGAAGATCTGGAAGAGAAGTATGTAGGCCACCATTTGGCAACAAACAAGAATACACATTCGAGAAGAAAACACTGTACAAACAAACAAAAAGCACACTGGATTTAAACCTTTAATACTAAAGCTACTAATCAAAATGTCTTTTTTTAAGAAAAAACAAATATAAAAAAAAAAACTGCTATATTGGGAGGGTGCAGAATAGAGCTGAGGCGGGGCGGGGCAAGTCCCTATCTGCACACAAGAGGGCGCAGTTGCGTCTTCCATGTGGACCTTTTGCCTTCCCTGGAACTGGCTAGAACTGGTGGTCATAAGAGCAAAAGACAGAACACGTAGAGCTGAAAACCGCTCTTTATGTTTCAACTGAAGCGGATGGACCAAAGTGCGACACCAGAAGAAGAAGAAGGGAGGGAAGGGGTTCTGGGGTTAAGTGGGCGGGGCTGTACAGAGTGTGTTTTAGCAAGGGAACACCTGTGGAACACTTTTTTCCCAAACCTGGCGCCGAGCAACTGGCGAGGAGCACCGTGAAGCTCCAGAGTGTCCACACGTGGCGCCTCCATCGTCTCTTATAAGGACGAGTGAAGGACAACTGCTTCTTCTGAAAGGAGTGATTGACAGGTCATCCACCCTCCCCACCACCATCACCTCTGTTTACGCCTGATTAGGATCCGGATTGTTAAGGATTGTTGGTTTCAATCTCACCCCCCCACATCAGAACATGGGCATGCTGAACCCCTGCAAAGAGAAGAGAAGGTGATGTAATTCCTCACACAGCCACTAGATGGCATTGTAGCCATGGTTAGCCTTGGCTACAGGGTTACATAATAAAACCTGCTACACTCCATAACCTTTAGACTTGGAACATTTGTTGTAATGTTTTTAGATTTTGCATATATTTATTAAAATATAATTTTTAAACTATATTTTACAGAGTTTTTTCTCTCCCACTTGTGTGGCCACAATAAACACATTACAGTAATATATTTTAAAAACATGTAATCATTAACTTTACATCATATATAATCAAACAAAACAAACAGTGCCTTTTTATTCACTTCTGTTCACTTTATCTAATGTAAAAGACTATTGCCTTATATAGATAAACTCAGACGTGGGAGGAGTTCCGGGAAGCCATGGAGAATGACTTCCGGACGGCTTTGAAGAGATTCTGGACCACCATCCACCGTCTCAGGAGGGGGAAGCAGTACACTGTCAACACAGTGTATGGTGGGGACAGTGTGCTGCTGACTTTGGCACAAGGGGATGTGGACCAGTGGAGGGACCTCCTCAGTCCCACCGACACGTGTTCCAATGAGGAAGCTGTATCTAGGGACTCCACGGTGGGATCTCCTATCTCTGGGGCTGAAGTTGCCGAGGTGGTCAAGAAGCTCCTCAGTGGCAGGACACCTGGGGTGGATGAGATCTGCCCGAAGTTCCTTAAGGCCCTGGATGCTGTGGTTGTGTCATGGTTGACACAACTCTGCAGCATCATGTGGACATCAGGGACGGTGCCTCTGGATTGGCAGACTGGAGGGTGTGTTCCAACTATTGTGAGCTCACACACAGCCTTCCTGGTAAGGTCTATTCAGGGGTTCTGGAGAGGAGGATTCGTCGGACAGTTCAATCCCGGATTCAGGAGGAGCAGGGTGGTTTTCACCCTGGTCGTGGAACTGTGGACCAACTCCACACTCTCAGCAGGGTCCTTGAGGGTGCATGGGAATTTGCCCAACCAGTCTACATGTGTTTTGTGGACTTGGAGAAGGCATTCATTCAACTGTGTTCCTCGAGGAATCCTGTGGGGAGCACTCTGGGAGTATGGGGTACGGGACCACCTAATTTAGGCAATTTGCTCCCTGTATGACTAGTGTCAGAGTTTGGTTCGCATTGCCGGCAATGATTCAGACTCATTTCCAGTGAGAGTTGGACTGTGCCAGGGCTGCCCTTTGTCACCAATTCTGTTCATTACTTTTATGGACAGAATTTCTAGCTGCAGCCAGGGTGTTAAGGAGTTCTGGTTTGGTGGGCTTCAGGATTGGGTCTTTTTACAGATCATGGCTTCATCCGGCTGTGATCTTCAGCTCTCACTGGATTGGTTCTCATCTGAGTGTGAAGCGACTGGGGATGAGAATCAGCACCTCCAAGGCCGAGTCCATGGTTCTTACCCGGAAAAGGGTGGAGTGCCATCTCAGAGTCAAGGATGAGATTCTGCCCCAAGTGGAGGAGTTTAAGTACCTCAGTCTTGTTCACGAGTGAGGAAAGGATGGAACGTGAGATCAAAAGGTGGATTGGTGCGGTGTATGCAGTGATGCCGACTCTGCATCGGTCCATTGTGGTGAGGAGGCGCTGAGCCGAAAGGCAAAGCTCTCAATTTACTGGTCGGCCTATGTTCCTACCCTCACCTATGGTGATGAAGTTTGGGTAGTGACTGAAAGGACACGATCATGGTTGCAAGCAGCCGAAATGAGTTTTCTCCGTAGGATGGCGGGGCTCTCCCTGAGAGATAAGGTGAAAAGCACTGTCATCCGGGAGAAACTCGGAGTAGAACCGCTGCTCCTCTGCAGGACCTAGCCATGCTTCCCGGATGCCTCTGTTGGGAAATGTTCAGGGCATGTCCGACCGGTTGGAGGCCTCAGGGAAGACCCAGGACATGTTGGAGAGACTATGTCTCTCAACTGTCCTGGGAACGCCTCGGGGTTCGCTGGGAGGAGCTAGACAAAGTAGCTGGGGAGAGGGAAGTCTGGGCTTCCCTGCTTAGGCTGCTGACCCCGCAAAAATATTAATTTTCTCAATGCATGACTATTCTTAACACTTTATAGGTCACTGACTTACAATAAAATAAACCCAGAACATTATCATCATTTTAAAAAAATCTGTAAACTTTATTATTATATTTATAGTAGTGACATACCAGAGTAATATGAGTTTATTTGACTATAATATTTGATTATTATATTGAAATATAATATTTTACACTATATATTAACTTCAACATAGATGAAATCGTTTAAATTTTCCATAAATTATGAATGGTGAATAACGCAGGACTCTCAGTGACAAATTTCTGGTGGATATCTCTGATAGTGCCATTATAAGGTCACATTGAATGTTATTAATAGTAGGCCACGCCCCCTCCAGCCTTGTTATTGCCTTACCGACTCATCCTCGATCATGGCTGCAGAATCAAAGAAGTCCGGTCTCAGTTCCGCTCTCTCACGTCTGTTCCTCGATGGCGGCTGCGAGGAACATTAAAAATACAAACATTGCATGAAGAATAAGAAATGTGACACAATGCAAATGTGGCTCCAGATGAGGGCAACCTCACTGACCAAGTCGATCACCATGGTGTCTTCAAACTCCTCATTCATGTCCTCCAGCTGGCCCCGCGACGACATCATCACGTCCTCAAAGATGGGCTCCGCGTCATCCTCCATCAGCCCGCGCCTGAGAGAAGTCCATTGTAAGCCATGTTCATTTCTCAGAAACGTACGCGTGTCTCTGGAAGTCCAACTTACACGGTCTGCCTGACGCCCTGATTGCTGCGTGACTTGATGTAGTTCATGGCCGTCCGGTCTTTCCTGCTCACCTCCTCCATCTTCTGCTGGCCGAGCCATGACATCTGCATCTGAGGGCTGCGAGACACACGCTCCTGTTAATTCTGTGTGAGATCATGGAGGTGCAGCAAAAACAATGTGGACGTGCGGTGTGTGCGTACTTGTGCACGTAGTCGTTTTCCGATCCGGGTTCCGAATCCGGGTCTGGCATGTGTTCTGCTGGCCTGTTCTCTCGCAGGACTGTGGAGGTGAGCTGAGGAGTTTGCAGCGCCCCCGGTGTCTGTAAGGTGTCATTACGCATCAACCACGAGCCCTCTACGCTGCTCTCCTCTGCGTGGGCCAGAAAAGAAAGTTGTTACCGCGCTCGCAAACACGGCATTCCATGGTGATGGAATGCTCACCCTCTATCCGTTTCTTGTGAAGCGGCGGTCGTCCCTTCTTGCTGCGGACCGAGCCTGTCTTGCTGCTGGAGCCCGACGTGACTGACATGTGGTCCTCGTCTCCGCCTGTCAGCAGGCTGTTCCTGTATGAGATCAGCGGAAGCCACACGTCCTCCCGGCGCTCCGACATGGACTCTGACATGAACTTCTCCAGGTACGAGTGCCTGGTGAGACACACGTGCATTAGCTACAACACTTCCCTAGTATTTGCTTAAAATGTTCATATAATAATTATGCTAATGCCTCCATTCATGAAAACAACATTGCTGTTAAACTTTACTGTTACTGTAGGCAACATCCTGGTGTAATTTTTCAAACTCCACAAGATGGCAGTTGCTGGGTTTGAAGTAGCATGAGCGATCAGGCCCCAGCAACTTATTTTAGCTCTGCATGTGCTTTAAAGTGTGGCAACTCAGCTTTCGGTGTCAAACTATTGTGTGTTGCATTTGCCGTACTGTTGTTTACAATCAACTCATCAGCACTACTGATGCTGACTGAGGCCAATAACAGCCTCTCTCCAGCTATAATTACAGTATTTATGGTAGTATGAAGAATAAGGGCTGGAGGTACTTACACTGTCTTTTTGTCCTGGCGGATTAGTTTGGAGGAGAACTCGCTCAAGACCTCCAGAAAGGCCAAGTTGATCGGAGGAAACTCTGGTCCGCGAGGATTCTGGTACTTAAAGGCAAATTCGATTCCATCTCTGACACGAGAGTGAGAAAGACAGAAAAGAATTGTCAGCAAAATGAATAAAAATGTAACTTTTCAGACACTTAACAAGACTTTTTAACCCGCTTGTGAACATACTTGTGCAGCGTGGCAACCGCCTCCCTGGTCTTGATCTGATCCAGGCCAAAGGTGAGGGCGAAGCGGCGCGCCAGCTCCTTGATGCCGCTGACATGGGATGACGTGCGGTCCAGGTTGGGGCCCTGATCCTGCAGCAGCTCATTGAAGAGCTACAATACAAGCAAATTAACCAGTTAGCAAAGTGTTTATGGGTGCAGATGGTCTTGTATGTGATGCATTTAGTGTCACGGCCTTGCCTGCTGCAGACTGAGGATGAGAGTCTTGGCGCAGAGGATCTTGTCTGTCTGTCTCGTTTTACTCAGAGTCTCCTTGATGATGTCGCCGTAGTCGTTATAATACTGGAGGGCGGAAATGTGAAGTGTATAAGGAAGCAGACTGAGGTGATATAAGATGCAGGGAGACCGACTGAACAGCTACCTTCATGTAGTGTTTGAAGATGTCGGCAGCAGCGGGCATGTCGACGATGTCATAGATGATGAGCTTGCAGAAAGCTGCCAGCAGGTTCCTCCTCTTGTGCAGGGCCTCGATCTTGTTGGCCTCGTCCTCCTCATCCCCCTCTGCGAGTCGTCACACAGAGAAATACCATTTATTTGACATACAGCTGGCTTTCCTGTGCTGTGGGGGTCCTTTTAGAGTTAGCCATATTTATTTCTCATGGCTGTAAATTACATTTGTGGTGCTCCTGTGGGCTGTCGTAAAAATGCTTACATATATGTAACATATACACCCTCAAAGTTTTATACTTAGATAAATAGTTTGCTTGATGGCGGCCATGTTTTTCAACCAATCTGGTTCAAATTTTACAGATACTGTATGTGCTTGTCAGTCCCCTGAAGGCGTGTACCAAATTTTGTGGTGATTGGGTTAAACACCCTAAAGTTACAGCGGTGCTTCTGCAGAGTGCATTGAGCTGAGTATTTGTCAGAAAAATAACAGCACAAGCAACACAGCAGGGGTGCATGTTTTGGCACATTTTCACCGTTTTATGTGCCGCAGTTCAGTGTTAGCTCACACCAAACGTCTTCCAATGTGGGCCACATACTGACAAATCAAGAGATGTGAGGGCCAATTTTTGTTGGTTGTTTATAGTCGGCTAAAACCAATCCAACGTAGGCATGCTAACAGACTTTTTATTTTATATATATATATATATATATATATATATATCTCACCGTTATCTATTATGTGTTATCCTGACTATCACTGAAAACATGACATGGAATCCAGGAAGTGAACTACATGTACTGTACTAGATGTAGAATGGATGGGGGGTAGGATTAAATAAGCTTTGCTTCTTCCTACTCCTTTTGGACATGTGGAACTGTCAAAGAATGATTCACGAGATGTATTCCATTGTAACCTTCATGTTCAAATAAACTAAACCAAACCAAACCAAATATATATATATATACACTGTATGTATATATATATATATATATATATATATATATATATATATAATTACATATAATTAATATCATTTACATTGTTTACACAATGTCTGCATCTCAGCTTTGCATTAAGTGTATTATTATCAACATTTCAACTTTGTCTTGTTACTTTACTTTTTGCTGTTTTTATTTATTTATTTATTTATTTTTAATGTAACGTGTTTTTTTAATGGTATTCTTAGAATGCGCAGCGGCCCAGTAAAAACAAGATGCAGCCTCCAAACGGCGGTCGGGCCACACTATGGACACCCCAGTTTGACACAAACAAAATAAAAAAATACCGTGAATCTCCTCTGTAATCTCACCCATGCTCTGGTTCTCGTCGTCCTGGTCGATGAAGACGTGGTCCAGGACGAAGTTGAGCAACTCGTTCTGCAGCGTGCCGTCCGGGTTGAAGACCAGCGGCTCGAGGCCCTCTCGCCCGCCGGAGATCAGCTGGTGGCTGAAGATCATCAGCAGGTCGCAGAGAAGCATGAAGGCCTGAGCCAAGAGGCGACATGAGAGACGTTTGGACAAGATGGAAACAACAAAACCGAGGTGCGTTGTGCCCTTACCTGCTCTTTGACGGGCGTGTTGACATTGGACAGGCACTGCTGGCACACGGCAAGGAAAGACTTCACTACTCTCCTGAGGGCCAACAAGTCATCCTGCAAGTACACACACGCACAGTTAGTGCTGTAAATACTAACCACTCCATCAGGGAATTAATCGCTGTAAAAAGGTCCAGAGTGCGTGTGTAGATAATCACACTTGATGTCAATCCATTATTGAGCGACTTCACAGCGGCAGGATAATTAATCAAATTACTTGCTGCCCTCAGGTAGCGTCTGCCAAATGACTTGGAGACAAGTCAATTGTATAAATAGTCCATAAAGTGCCTCGTTAATCAAGCAGGCATGCATTTCCCCTTGGAGTATGATGTGTTGGTGATTTTGTACTATACCGTTCGGAGTTTTCTCTTCTATCCATTGAGATATCACATATTTGATTTATCTCCAAGTCGACTCTCTCAGCGCTATCAGTGAAGTGTGTGCATTGTGGAGCACCTTGCTGGGAGCCCCCTCTGTGATCTTGACCAGCTGCCAGAGGATGGAGTAGTGGGAGCACTGCAACGCTTGCACGGCTATCTGCTCAGGCATGGAGCCCAGCTCGATGCCCGCCTTCAGTAGTCGGTAGCAATTTCCGAACAGATCCCAGCGTGTCAAGTCGTGAGCACTGAAGCAAGCGGAGGAGAGAACATCTTTACACAAAAACTTGATATAGGAGACACTTTCAATTATCTTCTAGGAAGAGAGAGTCATACTTGTGGAAGGCTGTGAGTCTCTTGAGGGTGGATAAGACGTTGTAGATATCGTCATCGTCTGCCTCCTCAGCCTGTGATTTCATAAGCATAAGTTCTTGGAAAAACTGGCATTTCAGGTTTTTTGTGTGCTCAATGGGTTTTTTTTTCCTCTCCTCACAAAGCATTTGGTACAATTAGCACACAAAATCCTAGGAAAGTGAATGTTTGTTTACAAGGGAGGTCAGGGGAAGTTACAGTACGACAGGCCATTAACGTCACAGTCAGGAGGAAAAAAAACAAAACAAAAAAATAGCGCTTGATTTGCTCACCAGCACAGTACGAGTAGTCTCGCCTCATTGGAGCGTGTTTTTTTTTTAAATTATTGGTTATCGGAGCTATTTTTAACGTTATTGGATTTATCAGTGTGATGTCATAATTCACTCATAGCCTGATAATTAACAGTTTGATAATTATCATGCATCGCGCACCCCATTTAAAAGTATTAGTATAGTAGGATTTATGGTATTTCCACATTCATACCTCCTGTAGCAGCTCTTCCACAGAGTGCGCAAAGCGGTCGGTCATCTCGTCGATAAGCTGCGAGCGGGCGATGTCCACGCGGTTCATGATGGTGTACTCCTCCGAACAGAGGATGCTGTAGGTCTTGCTGCATGCCTCCAGCACGTCCGTCTCAATGTGCTTCTCCACCACATGACGGATCTGCTTCAGCAGCGCGTCCAGGTGCTTCTCCATGCGTCCGGCACTGTACACGTCCAGGTCGAAGAATTGGGGGATCTGCAGGAGGTTGGCCACCTTCTCTGAGTCGGCTTGGTACTGTCAGGAGGAACAAGTTGCGATTAATTGCCTTCTCTCACATATTTCAAGCAGGATGGGTCCACAAAATTAATTTCCCCCATGAGACATAATGGAAACCTTTTTAATACTGCACAGACTATTTTTTGAATAACATTTTAGTGTCATTGTCCTTGAGTGAAGAAGCCCCTTACCTTGGATAACAGCATGGGCAATGCCATGATGAAATGCTCTGTCAGTTTGTTCTTGTCGTCTATTTGGGTCTTTCTCTCCTTTGCTGTAAGTACCTGGACAGACACAAACACAATACATCACTGTCAGCATGAGTGGACTAATAGGGTAAAAAACCAAGGATACAAAATAAAATGATGATAACATCCTGATAGCAGTCGTTTCTCTTATAAAATGCAACCCACCCGCTTGCCAGTGCCTCTGCCAACAGGAGGATGGGCCTCTGCTGCCTGTCGGATGGTGCACACCGTCAGCTCTATTAGTGCGCTCTCCTGTCTGTCTGAAAGCACTGCAGAGAAGGTCATTAATAGTCCCAATGTCCCAAAAAAATTGAAAAAAGAGCGAGATAAAGAGTGCAAATTGTGTCGAGGGGTTGTCTTACACTCCTCTCCCTGCACGGGCTCCTCCAGCAGCAGCTCAGTCATACACTCCCAGTCTTTCAACAGCTCCTGAGAACTTTCCCACAGGGAGTCCACCAGGTAGGCTGCATGCTCGTGGAGCTACACACACACACACACACACACACACACACACACACACACACAAATAACAGTCACCATGCAAGCAGGCTGTGGGGAAAACATGCACTTTATGCAGTCAGAAATGTATTCATTTGCAACTGCACCGCTTCATAGTTTGGATTTTTGGACATGAAGTTGTATGACATCCCCATCAGCAGTGGACTATATCAGCAGTGACTTATCCCCCAATTTGGTCCCGTGAGTCCAATTCTGGTTGGATTCCCGTGAAGAGGAATGTAGTTCTGCTTAGGTGCTGGGTGATTTAAGTAAAGAGTTACGCTTCTCAAAACGATATGGTTCAAAACAGTAATACATTTGCATCATAAAAATGCCTCCTCAAAAAAATCAGACCTCACAAATTGCTCGGCGTTATATTTGTCTCCCGCCGTGTCCCCGCGCACTGTCGCCTCTCCATTGTATGGATGTGGGGAAGGTGCTCGCATCTTCATCTGCGTCGGGGAGCCGCGGCCATCTTGTTTACGTGTGTTCCACAGCAGAAGAAGATGCGAGCGTCTTCATCACATACCGACCAGATCAGAACTTGTGGGACCAAATGTGGTGGTAAGTCACTGCTGATGGGGATGTCATACAAATTCATGTCAAAGAATCCAAACTATCCCTTTAATGAATGACAGACAAGGGTTGTTGTATGATGCAGTGCAGTTCTGCACAACATACTGTTGTTATCACCACTTTAAAGCCTTTCTGACATCAGGACAGGCTGAACCGTTACCTCACTCTCCAGAAAGAAAAGCACCAGCATGCGGATGAGATTCCCGTTAGGGCTGCTCCTGCCTCTGCGCTTGGCCAAGGCCTCCTCCGCCTGCGGGTCATGACGACTAAACAGCCTGCAAAAGACGGGGAAAGCCGTCTGTGAGTTAGACTGTCAAGATCCCATTATTTGACACGGACTCACTTCCTGTGCAGGAACTCGCCGGCAGCCACGGCCACGGGCCTGTGGGCAGAGTAGACCAGGTGGTAGACGTTCTCACAGTCCTCGTTGGACAGAGCGTCCTCGCTGCCCCTGCAGATAACACGAGCACAACAGCGTTCAAATGAGTGTAGTGCACTTTCTGTATGGTAATATTGGGAATACCGCAGCTCTGTGTCAGACCAAATTCTAATAACATCCCAAGGGTGCATGAATATTTAACTCATTCAATCACAACCCCTTCAGTACCGGCCATTTTAGACGATTTTGACAGATTTTTCAGGGCACACGGAATATTGTGTTGTATGGCTACATAAACATGGAAGCTACCAAAAGAAAGATTAGACTCTCGTCTTTCATCAGGAAAAAAAGTCTGTTTCTATCTTTCTCCGTTCTTTAGTAATCAGCAGTAGAACATAGGTAAGTTTCAGGAACATATCAGTTCCCAACAAGAAAAGGGAGAAAAACATAGATACATTTCAAGCAGATCTTTCACTTTGACACAAACGTTTTGCTTTTGTGACAGCTCAAGTATCTAAATTACACCGCAACATAAACAACACAAAAAAGGGTTGTTTTATGTTGAAATAACAAATTATTTACAAATATAACACCATGAACTATTTACAATTTAACATTTGGAACTAAACTGCGTGTGTGCGTGCACGTGGTGTGTGTGCATGCGTTAAAATTTCCCTACAATGCGTAACCTTCTGCATGCTACACTCCTCCATGCGCTTCCACTGCCTACTTGCTGTCGAGTGCGTATATACTGTACATGCAAAAGATCCATGCCAAGCTCTTATCAAATGCACTTCTGCCACCTTGTGGCCATTTTTATGACTTAAAGTGCAGTGACAGTGACTTCTATTAGTGTGCAGTTGCGTCACCACCTCTTTCTGCCTCTCGCGCACAAAAACGTAAAAGACGTGTAAATACGTCTTTGGTATTGAATGAGTTAATAACTACTTACTGTAGGATGAGAGTGACCAGTCGGATGGCCTCTACAGCCACGTCATACTCCTTGTCAAGTGTCATTGATACGATACGGTCCTGTTATGACAAAGGAAGAGCCGGCATCAATAGGAATTCTACTAATTTTGCTGCTTGGCTGTACTGTTTTGTCGTTACCTTGAAGCGGTTGGTGAAAAGCTCTAGCTTGGGGAACAAGTCGCGATTCGTGTACAGGTTCTGCAGAGCTTTTAGGCACTTGAGACGCACCTCGCCTTGCTAAAATAAGACAGTGGTACAACTCAAGCATTGCAACATATGACAACAACACAGTGTTTTCTACTGAGCTCACCCGGTCATGCAGCGTCCATCCGACGTACTTCAGGTAGCTGTCATTTAAGAAGGCATCGCTGTACATCTTCATCCACACGCCGATCTCCTCGATGCAGATGGCTCGAATCTCGGCAATCGCATCTCTGGGGAGCAAGGATCATAAGAACGATGTCATACCAAAGAAGGAAAGAAAGGAACTAAGCAAACGCAGTCAAAGTCAGCGGTGATGATATTCTTATGACGAGCAGCCAGGGGTGTCCAAAGTGGAGCCCAGGGGCCATCTGCAGCCTGCAGTTAATTTTTACTGAAATATTTACCATTTTTAAAAAATTGACTTTTAATTCACAAGTGACGCCCACACCGGAACTTGTGTTTGCCTGTTATTATGCTCCAGTTTTCGGTGAGTTTGTTACAGTATATATTTATTTATTTTATGCCCGCTTTTTTGCTGGGACACTTGAGGAGACGTATTAAGCTTGTTCATATTTCTAAAAGACACCATTCACCTCGTCAGATGATCGGCAAACTTCATGGGACAAATGTTTCGACACTGCCTTGCAGATGGAAAAAAGTCCAAACCTCAAAGACGTTCAACTGTGAAAAAGCGTGCCAAGGTAGCAATAAGTCAATCCACATTTGCTCTCTAATATGCTCCATAGTAGCCGGCCTTAGTGCTGGCAGCTAATTCCCATCTGGCTTGTTATGATGCGCTGAGTTAGCATTAACAATCTTTGGAATCGTGCCGGGCCCTGGCTCAGCTTTTCCAGTCGTGCCGTGTTTGATCGTGAATCCGAGCGCTCACACGAGCCCAACGTGCCTGACTTTAGCTGTGAAGTGGCCTATGCACGGTATGATTGGCCCAGCGAGGGTATAGAATTGAGCGCTTGACTTATTGGATTTGTTTTATCATGTTTAATATGCAAAAGGTGAAGAATGTTAATATTTGTCCATGCACTTTTGTGTATGTGGACAGATTGGCACCTGTAGCGATGCACAAAGATGCCCTTGAAGATGGAGTTCATCATGTTCTCGATCTCATCCTGGTTTTCTTGCAGCTGCGCAGACACAAACACAAAGACATTTTACACTCTGCACACGCTCTCTGTAAAAACGAACGTAACGAAAGGGTTTTTTTGTGTTTTTTTGCATACCTCCTTCCTCTTCTGCAGCAGCAGCTCCAGCTTCTCATTGGCACGCTTGCCGGCGATCTTGTTCCTCTCCGCCTCGTACTGTCGCTGCGTGTTGTCCTGGTGAATGCTCAGATTTAGAGCCACGTTCACCAGCGCCGTCATGAGCTTCATGGCTACGACGAGAACGTTGAAGTTATACTTTAAAATCGTACATTGGGAATTTTTATTTCTCCTTACCCGCTAGCGTGGACGTGTGCCTGAAGGCTCGGACCTGCGAGTCGGACAGTCCGGTGAGGAGGGAGATGACCGTGTCCATCATGTACTCGTCGTAGATGATGCTGTACTGACATTGGCGGATGAGCACGCAGATGAACTCGCAGAAGTTGTAGCGAAACTTTTTCCACAGGGGGCCCGGCATGGTGAGGGGGTAATCGCCGCTGTCCTGTTGATACGAACGTTGCGTTAAGAGAACCAAAAGCCTTGCCGTCGTCTTTCACTGCAGCGTAGCGTGGGCGAGGAGATACCTCGTCAAACTCCTCAGTCATCTTGCGAATGATCTCGGCGTTCTGCATGTTCCGGAACATCTCGATCCTGACCGTGCCTGGTGAAAACAACAAGTATGACGTTTGTGGACTTTGTGTGCCGAGGTTTGACTGGAGTTGTCTTTACCTTTGCAACCAGAGCACTGAATGAAAAAGTTGATGAGGTCCAGCAGGGCCAAGTCTCTGTCCTGTTTGTACGACTCGATCCACTCGTCCACGACAGACTGCACATACAACAACAAATTCCAGTCAGTTACCAACGTGGGAAGCTATCATGCAGCATAGCTTCAATCAGACTGAACCTGCATGGCGCTCTTGCCCAGTTTGACAACTTCAAACAGGGTAATGGGATCCATGCCGTCTCCATTGTGTTGCGCCACGCCGTTGGCTTTGCCTCGCCCTCTGGCCCCGCCCATACCTTTCTCTGCTGGCGACTTCCTTGGCTTCTTATTGGCTGTCTGCAGAGAGGGACAGTGATATAACATAAGAATTACTTGTACAAATGTGTCAACGGTTCTTTCTCAACAAAAGTAGACTCTTACCGCAGCTTGTTTCCCAGGCCTCCCTCTCTTCTTCTTGCCCTTCACCTCCGGGTCCTCCATGTCTCCCATGCTCATGCTGAGGCCTACTGCGTCTGTTGCTCCGGACTCATTGGACGAGTCCCTGGAAACACAATGAATGACAATGAACTTCAGTAAAATAGTTGGACAAATGTCAAAATACATTCATCACCTGCACCTCTTATGCGACAGAAGGCTTAAATATAGGACTTATGGGTCCGCTGTTACGTAAAACAAACTGTTTTTTAATGTGTCTGTAGAGCCTGCTTTTGAGAACAAAAATGTGAAAAAAAAAAATCTATCATCTCTTTCATTTGTTTGCTCCACTTTTGAGGGAAGAGGTGCCTTTGAAGTTGGGGCTTTTAATGACGTCAGAAAGGGGAAAAACCTCTCATGGACGTGACACCGCCTGTGACCCGCCCCATGAATACGCCCACCACTTCACGGGAAAGGACAAAATAGCAGGCTTTGCTACACATACTACAATAAAGCCTGAATCAGCTACACACGTGGGAGCTGTGAGTTTGATCATTTTGTTTTTCTTCAGTGAATTGGCTAACCTAGCATGATGTTGCTCTTAAAATTTGACTGTAATGTTACCACTTTAGCTCACATGCTATGCTAGCATTGTGTTTTCCTGTCCCCACTGCTTAATATTACGTTGTTGTATGTGAAATACTTTGGACAAGAGCAAAGTTACAGTGTATATGTCGAAAGTGCTAAAATGCACAAAAGCTTGTCAGGGTTAAAGCTTCACACACACAAGTTGGCATGTTCCCAGCAGGGCGGGGTGTCTAAAGTGCGACCCGGGGGACATTTACAGCCTGTGGTGTTTTTATTTTATTGACCCTCGTTAGATTCTAAGATACAATTAAACTAGAGAATTTTAAAAACAGCCAAGATGGGAAAAAAGAGCAGTGATTTTTACAAAAATAAAGATTACATTTTAGGAGAATTAAGTCATTATATAAATAAAATAAAAAAATAGCATCAATTTGAAAAATTTAAGTACAAAAAGCTGTAATATGAGAAACAAACAAAACACAAAATAAAGTTGCAATTTTTGGTAAAAGGTTACAATACTATGATAAAGCCAAAATATTCTGAGAATAAAATCATACTATTATAATAATTAAGAATGTTTGTAAAAATTAAAAACAAAACAGAAAGAAAGGGTCATGTACGGAGAAAAGGTTCACACTAATAATGCACATTGTTACTGATAACACAAAGTTGAGATTCTGGTTGTTGTTTTTTTTTTTTTAAATAAAAAAAAGAAAGAGCTTATTTGCTTACTATAAGCACTTTTAAAATTGTCTAAATTCCAGCATAAAGACTGGACTTTGGCCAACACACTTCCAATACACCATTTTGGGACCTATGACACTTATTCAAAATTGCTAAAAAAAAATAGTCTAATATAGGACTTTTAAGGTGATATGATATTGTAAGGTCCACTCACTGGAGAACAGGAAGCTCTGAGGTGATCATCCTGGTAGTGTAGGGGTGAGGTTGTCAAATGTGTACGTTTTAGGTTTCAATGGAACAGGTCTGATGCTTGGATGGGGGGGGAAGGGATATCTGGAGGGGCAGAAAGTCTCCACGACTGACAGCGCTCTG
Organism: Dunckerocampus dactyliophorus; assembly: GCF_027744805.1. NCBI lineage: Eukaryota > Metazoa > Chordata > Actinopteri > Syngnathiformes > Syngnathidae > Dunckerocampus > Dunckerocampus dactyliophorus. The sequence goes on along the minus strand of NC_072831.1, from coordinate 27,869,775 downwards.
GCTCTTAACTTTCTTCTGTTCCTGGAGGAAAACCAAATAAGAGGACGTTAAGAACGTGGGTATCAAAAATATCACTTAACAATTAAGATAGCAGCTCTTCTCAAGCTAAAATGGGTTGACTGGTTATTGACTGCTTACTGATAGAGGATCAATTAATAATGGGTATGTCTCCAACATAATTAAGCCATTGTGTCTGTAACTTGCCACTAACCACAAAGAGGGACAGTTCAGTCTTTTACAGAAAGTATGAAAGGATGAAAAAGGCGAAACGATGACACCAACTGGCCACTTTAGGAACTACAGCCAGAATAATTCTGGGGCACCTAAAGAAGCTGCGATAAAGGACGGTTTGTTGTTTTTTTTTAACAACACTTTTGACAACATCATCTTCATGTCAAGAGTTACCCATACGTCAATAAACTTCTCCAATGAAAAACAAAAGGTAAAAAAGTGACTATTTCTACATTTTAATAAAAAGATGTACCTCAATTCCTCCACCAACTGTGTAGATAATTCAGTCATACAATCTATAGCTAACAGTGAAGCTAATTCAGAAGACTAGCAACTGAGTTGAAGACCACATTGACTGTCTACTTGTTTATATGGTAATGAGTGCCAAGCTGTTGCAGTGACAGAGCACAACCACTTGAGGCAGTGTGATCCACAAAATCTTTCACCTAAAGCACGAACTGCATAATTGGGGGTTAATTGGAAAGCAAATGGGTTTTTAAAAAATCCTAGAACACGAATTAAACGCCTTGAAAACTTCTAGTGTGTTTCTGATGGCTTATAACACTTGTTTTTACCCACAGTGCGTATGAGTGCATGCGTGTGTGTTTGAAAGTAGGTCTGGGCAACAGTAGGGGGCAGGCTAAGAGAGTATGTATTTAAATACTGTCTCGCACACTGTGGTGAGGAATGGCAAGAGTAGGAGTGAGAAACACACACGCACGCACGCACGCACGCACTACTCACATAGCCATCCAAACCAACTCAGGGGGAAAATGTGAGATTAAATGTGAGCAATTTTACTGTTAAATTGGAGTTGACCTTCAGGCTTCTTTTATTTCCAGCTGCAGATTATGAGAGAAGCTCCAGCCTCCTTAGACATATATAAATATTTATATATACATTTTATGGAAAAAAAATAGTGGCTTTACAAGGAATAGAAATTTCAGCAAAAACGGGGTAATTATTCTTAATATCCATCTATCCATTTTCTATACTGCTTCTTCCTCATTAGGGTCGCGGGGGCATGCTGGAGCCTATCCCAGCTGACTTCGGGCGACAGGCGGGGTACACCCTGGACTGGTCGCCAGCCAATCGCAGGGCACATATAGACAAACAACCATTCATACTCACATTCATACCTATGGACAATTTAGAGTCTCCAATGAAGCTAACATGCATGTTTTTGGAATGTGGGAGGAAGCCGGAGTACCCGGAGAAAACCCACGCACACACGGGGAGAACATGCAAACTCCACACAGAAATGCCCAGGGGAGAATCGAACCATTATGTAATATTATTACACGGTGAATTAAAGTACTTATTATATATTAGTATTGCTACAAATGTAATCATTTGTTATTCCCACTCCTCCATTTCTGCTACATCCATCTTCTATGTCGCTTATTCTCATGCTGGAGCCTACCCAGGCTGACTTCTGGCACGAGGTGGGGTACACCCTGGACTGGTCGCCAGGCAATCGCAGGGTACATGTAGATGAGTGAAAGCGTCACAAAATGACTGTGATGCAATAATAACTGTCACCTTTCACAACTAAAATCAATAGAAAGACTCCAAAATACAGTGGAACCTTGGTTAGTGTCATTAATTCCTTCCAGAAGGTCCGACTCCAACCAAAACGGATGCTAACCAAATCCATTTTTCTCCTAAGAAATCCTATACATCCTATTAATCCGTTCCAGAAGGCCAACAATTTTAACACAAACTACATTTTTATAGCTTTACAAATTACAGTTTGAGATGCAGAAAACAATTTTGAAAAATGCATGTAAATACTGTGTTCCCTCGTTTAACACAGGTTAGTTAGGTTCCAAAAAAATACCAGTGCTAAGTGAATTTCGTGGAGTAGAAGTTTTCCCCCCGTTTTTTTACGTTTTTTCGTTCATTACATATTTTTTCATTTAGAGGATATGTTTTTTCATTTATTATACATGTTTTTTTTCCCTTTACAGTGCATGTTTTTTTCATTTACAGTATATGTTTTTTCATTTATTATATATGTTTTAAGGCTGTAAAACCCCTCGTCACACACTTCTTACACTTTTCTCAGACATGAGTAAATGTATATGTTGCACATACAGAGGGCCCTGAAAGCGCGGATCACGCTTTGGCTCTAAAATAATCCTGTCTCATCCATATTAAAAACTTGTTCTGGGGCATATAATGGCTTTAAATTAGTTCACGGATGCCTCGGCCCCGGCATCCGCAGAGGCGGCCTCAACGTGGTCTTGTTGCAGACATTTATAGCCCTTTTTTGCATCCTTGTTAAAATTTATCGCTGCTGTCGTCCTTGTGTTATTTTCCTCCTTTTTTATGGTACGAACCGAAGATTCATTTATTCCGTAATGGCGCTCTACAGCTGCGTAAGTTCTACCTTCCTTCAGCATGTCCAGAATTCCAACTTTTTGTGCAATGGTTCGCATCTTCCTCTGCCTTTTGGGTGCAACTGCAGGTGCGTTTGTCAGTGCTGTGCGTTTAGTCGACATTGTGAGTTTTGTCGGGGAGAAAACTTGCAAACACACGGCACTAAAGAGCCACACTGCTGGTGATTGAACAATTATGTAAATTAGGCACGCTGAACGCATTCTGTACTGTACAGGACACCTGGCATGGAGGAGATTGATTAGCCATTAGCCAGATTCGGGACGCAGAAGACAATGCGGGTTCTCCCTTAGCAAATCAGGACGCACAACACAATGCGTTCATACGCTGTAAAAAAAAAAAAAAAAAAAAAATGCATGCTACACTGTAAAAAAAAAAAAAAAAATCGCACACACACACAAAAAATCTGCGTTATAGCGAGGGAACACTGCAAATATAAATGATGAATGAAAGGGATAAATGAACATTTAAGGTTAGTTTTACTTTCAATGACGATGTGATTCTTTAGACAACCGTTCCCAAAGACATGATGTGGCAGCGAAATCAACACCTTCCTCTTCAACACCAGTCTCCTGTTTTGCTATGAGTTATTTCTTGAATGTTTCTCACCTCAGTAACCCAAAATGGAGCCAAACAAAGTTGCAAGTGCCAGCATTTGGATAACGAAGGTGGGAAACACTATTGAATTCAAGAAATAACTCATAACAAAACAGAAAGGTGGCACCGAAGAGGAAGGTGTTGATCTCGCTGCCACGTTGTGTCTTTGGGAACAGTCACGTCTTCAATGAAAGCAAAAGCAACCTTAAATGTTCGCTTATCCCTATCTTTCACCATTTGTATGCATTTAGAATTGTTTTATGCATGTAAAAAAAAACTATAATTGTAAAAAATAAACATGTTCTGTGGTAACATAGTTGAGAGTGAACCGCTGATGACATCATAGATGGTGCGATGTAACGGACTTCCCGTTCCGGTTGCCATTTTGTTAGCAAGCTAAGGATGCTAACAAGGACATTTGTGATAAAAAAAAATACATTAAGAACACAGTTGGACTCATGCAGTGTATTAATAACAGACACGCACCATATTGTTCCCGGAAAATGTACGCAAACAAAGGCCAAATTTGGGCATAAATTTTCAACACTAACCAAAAAAAACGCTAAACGAGGTTCCACTGTAATCAAGTAAATCAAAACCAATGGCTTCCTGGATGGAATTAAAGACGTCTTAATCAATTAATGCCTGACTGCTGCCCAGGGGCCATTTCTGGCCTACAGCTCTTTTTTTTTAATTGTCTCTTGACATGCATGCATTATTAATGAGGTATATTATCATCTATTACAATAGGTTGCTTTGTCACCTCTACAACACAAAGCTAAAATGTTTGTTCAGATAAATTAGCATATGTTGCTCTCCAGTACATTGGATTGGTTTAAGATACATGTAATTACTGAGTTTAGTCCAAATAAAAGTGATACAAATAAGTAATTCGATGAATAAATCTGACTTAACATTGCATGACGAATATGTGTTTACAGATTAACTTGACCTTCTGTATGTAATGGTAGGAGAAACACTGTATATGTGTATTAATGGCCAGATCCTGGCATATTTCCAGCAATTTAACACGATCTAGTGCAGATTCCTGAATGAAATGTTAAGCGTCTTGACGCAAGCTGGTCTTGACAGAACTTCTGTCCCAGGTTAAGATTCATCTCAGTGATTTTCCCTCACATCATTCAGGCGGCAGATGAATTCATCTATGTTCGACACAGACAGCAGCAGAGTCCATGACGATGACCTCAGATGACTGACTAGGCAAAAACGTCCGACTCTCAATAAGGTGACACCCGCTCGGTACATTTTTTTTTTTCTTTTGAAAAGACAGCAATGTAACTTAATAATGGAGGCAAATCATTTACACACAATTCTCTTCACTTATTCCTTCATTTTTGCAAACCTAATCAAATATATTGCCATATTCATATACGGTGGTGTGAAAAAATGTTTGCCCCCTTCCTGTTTTCTCTTTTTTTTTGCATGTTTGTCACACTTAAATGTTTCAGATCATCAAACACATTTAAATATTAGTCAATGACAACACAACTGAATACAAAATGCAGTTTTTAAATGAAAGAGGGAGGGAAAAAAAATCAAACCTACAAGCCCTGTGTGGAAAAAGTGATTGCCCCCCCCTGTTAAAACATAACTTAACTGAGGTTGAGCTCTAGAAAAGGTTATCAAGCCATTACTCAAGCTTTGGGACTCCAGCAAACCACAGTGAGAGCCATTATCCACAAATGGCGAAAACACAGAACAGTGGAGAACCTTCCCAGGTGTGGCTAGCTAACCAGAATTACCCCAACAGCGCAGTGACGACTCATTCGAGAGGTCACAAAAGACCCCATAACAACATTCAAAGAACTGCAGGCCTCACTTGCCTCAGTTAAGGTCAGTGTTCATGACTCCGCCATAAGAAAGACACTGGGCAAAAATGTCCTGCATGGCAGAGTTCCAAGACCAAAACCACTGCTGAACAACAAAAAAAAAAACATGAGGCTCGTCTCAGTTTAATGATCCCCAAGACTTGCTGTGATGAATGGAACCATGAATTCTGCTGTCTACCAAAAAATTCTGAAGGAGAATGTCCGGCCATCTGTTCATGACCTCAAGCTGAAACCAACTTGGGTTCTTCAGCAGGACAATGATCCAAAACACACCAGCAAGTCCACCTCTGAATGGCTGAAGAAAAACAAAATGAAGACTTTGGAGTGGCCTAGTCAAAGTCCTGACCTGAACCCTATTGAGATGCTGTGACATGACTTTCAAAAGGCTTCATGCTGGAAAACCCTCCAATGTGGCTGAATGACAACAATTCTGCAAAGACGAGTGGGCCGACATTCCTCCCCAGCGCTGTAAGAGACTCATTGCAAGTTATCACAAATGCTTGATTGCAGTTGTTGCTGCTAAGGGTGGCCCAACCCGTTATTAGGTTTAGGGGGCAATCACTTAATAATAAAAAGTTTCATTGAAAAACTGCATTTGTGTTCAGTTGTGTTGTCACTGACTAATATTTAAATTTGTTTGATGATCTGAAACATTTAAGTGTGATAAACATGACAACAAATTTATCAGGAAGGAGGCAAACACTTTTGCACGCTACTGTAAATAATGAAAAAAAAACCCAAAAAACCCAAACATGACTCAAAATGTAATTTGCCAAAAAAAAGTGTGTGCCTGCGTCCTTCATCTTTCTCAGCACAACCCAACAAAAACAGACATAGGACCTGTCTTGAGTGTAGGCTGCTGTAATCCCTCACAACTGTCTTTAGTGTGCATAGAAGACAGTACAAGAAGGGGAGAGACAGCGAGCGAAGCCTCTGAGAAGCACTTAACATGCATGACATGTTCTCAGGGAGGCAGGCCTACGTTGCTATAGCAACCAGCCTGGGTCATAAGCCCAGCGGTTACGGCTTATTTGATTGGGTGGAATAGAGGCAGGAGGGACCAAAGTGAGAAAAGGAGGGGTGGTGGTCTTGTAAGAGGCTAGATCATATCACTGCTTCATAAAAAAAAATAAAAAAAAAAATCTGACTTGCAGACATTCACAGGCAAAGTTATTTCAGGACACTCATCTGCTCTCATCTCTCTAGCGATGCTAGGTGCTAAAACACGCAGATCATGTGCTGCACAGCATCAGCAGCACTTTAAATGTTCAGGAGATTTATTTACTTCTGGGAATGTATTACATCACTCAAAAAGCAAACAAAACAAAAGTATTGGAATGGCACTTTTTCTATGTTGCCATACTTTAATAAAGCTGGAAAACACAAAAAGTGACTGATTGTGTTTGTGAGTTTAATCTTGCGGCAGAGTTTAGAAATAATTCTTAAAAAATTGCCATTTGTCATTAAAAAAAAAAATGCAGACGCAGCAACAGCACGACACAGCGGCGGCAGTCCGCCCTCCCCATGCAGCCCACCACCACAGCTTCAAAAAATCCTAGGGGAAACCCTGTCTTCTATGGTTTGGTATGTCATGTGGTTCCGTTTGCGTGGGTGTTCACAGCGCCACACATTGGCGTGCCTTATGTACTACACCATTTTCACTCAGTGAGCCGTTCCCATCTGGATGCAACTATTTACTAATCCGGCACAGTGTGGACGCAGATTTTTTTCACCCCACCATAACAAATTTCAGGAGGCTTCCCATGTGGACAGGGCCTAAAAGGTATAAGAGGAGGTAGAGCTATGTTTGAATTTGTTCATTATTAAGAAAAAACATCACGTGCAGTAGTTGCAGTTAATGGTTTACATGTGAAGAATGTTGCACAATAACTGCAATACAATACAGTTGGATGCTTTGATATGTTTAAGTTTATACAGCGTGAGCTAAATCTTTGAAACTCCATTCTTACCGAGAGTGAATGGAAGCTAGCATTGTCAGCTTAGTTTAGCAGCGCAGGCTAGTGCGGCTGGTGTGTGCGACTCAGGCTGCATGATTGCGTTTACACCGTGTTGTGTTTTACCGCTTGTTAATGCCAGCGAGTGTTTTACGATTCCCACTGACATCATGCAAGCTCTGAGTGAAATAAGGACGGGAGGCACATTCAATCTTGCTCCCAGCAGACATTTTCAACACACAATACACTTCCAGCCATCAAAATAAGAGCTTTGTTCGGTTCGCCACTTACCGTCTAACTGTGTAAACAAAATAAGGGTGTCATAAAAAAATATCTTACATCAGTACTGAAATTACAATTGCATCGGCAACTACGTCTTCCTTAACTACAAGCACGGGCATTACAGTTTGTTGAGGATTTTGTAGCAATGTGTGTAGAGGCTGAAATGGTATTAGAAACGTTAGCCAAGCTACATCCGTTTCTGAAATGCCAGGCAAAATTGGCCAATGATGTATTGCATCAATCAATGTAATGATTTTTGCATTTAATTAGCGGACGGTGATCAGGCAATCTGGATCCGGGTTCAAATCTCCGTTGGACATCTCTGTGTGGCGTTTGCACGTTCTCCCTGTGCGTGCGTGGGTTTTCTCCGGGTACTCCGGCTTCCACCCACATTCAAGTTGGCGACTCTGAATTGTCCGTAGGTATGAATGTGAGTGGGAATTAATTAACGGACATTTTATTTACTGTCACAAAAGTACACATTTTATGCTGGTAAAATAAGTGTACAAGGTTAAAAAAAAAAAATTAAAAATCAGAATTTGGGAAAAAATAAAACGGATTTCATAGCGCCCTCCCATGAATACTGTTGCATATGATAAACAATAACGAGTGGTTGGTGCTTGTCTCCACTGCACGTTTCTACACAGCTCACAATGACATCAATGCACTGTATTGATATTTAGCACAGCTTCATGGCTAAGTTAATAGACTCTAGCTATTCATGCTGACAGTTGTCTAGGGTCCAAATGAGCACATTCATCCAAATGGGCCGAAATGTTTGCAGTTGTAAAAGATAACGGCCAGCAGCAATTACATTATATCTGAGGTTGCAGAAACAGAAAATAACCGCGCATGCCAGCAGAGAATTTACGCTTCAACACCTCTTCAATGTACTTTGCACAAAACAGCCATATGCCTGGCAGAAGTGCATTCCTGCTGTGCTTAAAGGGGACTTACACAAGCTAATGCCTTCTGTATATTATCACTATCCGGCTGCCAAAGGTAATGTTACATCCAGTCACACTGAAGTCGACCTGTGCATGAGCGCAGGTTCCATTATTACCAACCAAACGACGCATAGAAAGTCTAGACAAATGTTACAGAAAGTCAAGAGTGTCATTGCCACATGGCACTTTACAAGCAAGGTTTCCATGGCGACAAGCCCTGTGCAGACCTCAAATTATGTATCCCCCCTACCTGTCATTTGCCACATGTATTATTTTCATGGGGGGGACATTTCAATGGTTCTGGAAGCAATTAAACCATACTTTGCTGTCTCCTCGCTTATATTTATTTTAACAAGCACACTTTCTGGCACTGTCAGGAAGGCTGTGTTGTCTATGAGGTGAAGGGGTTGATGGGAGAGCACTGGGCTGGATGTATGGATTTAAATAGATACAGTTAACATGAGCCTCGGTCGACATCCTGGCCTGCGGGACGGTTACATGACATGCAACACGAGTGACGTGGAAGGGTCTGTGGGCAGGCCCATGGCCAGGAGTGTCAAAACGCAAACCACTAGCATACAATGTTTAAAAGGTCACGCATAGAAACAGTACTTCTTGTTCACAAAAAATATACATAGTCAAATATATACAGTCGTCCCTCGTTTATAGCGGTTAACCGGTTCCAGACCTGACCGCGATAAATGAATTTCCGCAACACCGGATTCAGTGTTAATAAATATTTTTTGTTAGAGCATACAAAACCGGTTTAGGACTTTCTAAATACGGTTTGTAACATTATTACAGCCCTGTAGACATGAAATACCACCCCATAGTCACCTTTACGCTCCTGTTATTCTTTGTTTACATCACATTGAGCAACTGACGCTGCAGAGACTTGAGACGGCTGCTAGCTAGCAAGCTAGCGAGCTAACCAGTTATCCTCAAATGTATTTCTTCTAAATTTAAGAAGCCAAAAACTTGCAGACGAAATGGGAGAACTTTCTTTCACTCTATCATGTCGGACGTGCCATGGCTGACTTCATGCAGTGTTAAGGCAGGGTTTCCGCTGCAAGTGATGGATCGTGGCGGGGCGCCATGGCTCAGTAAAAGCCGCCACTCCTTGGAAATGATTTTTTTTTTTTTACGTGAAAACAATGTTAAGTAATAGAGTGTATGGATGGACATATATGCTCTATCAGGGGTGTCCATTACGGCGATCGTGAAGGTAGTGTTGATTCGCTCTCGTGCCGCGGTAGTGGCATAAAAGATGTGGAGAACAAGCTACACACGGATAATTCAATTTTCATCTTTATTATTCCGATTATGGACAAACTAAATCAGCGGAGAGATGCCTAAATCTATAACAAAAGTTATCCGTTCACTTGTAGCGCAGTTGTTTGCTTCGCAGCCATGAACTACTCTATGCGTTTTCTCCAAGTTTGTTTGTTAAACGACTATTTCACGATGACTTGGAAAATGTGCCCTATTGCTGAAAGCGTTTTAATATGTTGCTTAGACTACGGCTGCATTGTCTTTTGCGTAATCCTTTTAATTTCGTACATACAGTATCTGTAATCTCGTATAGCAAATGCTAACTGGACGTAATACGTGATGAACGCTACGTAGCATATTAGACATATTACTCCGTTTCTGTATACAACTATTGAGGAAGTATGTGTAATTATCTTTATTGCATATTGATTTGTATTGGGAATTACTGCATGATACCAATTACTCTGATGACCTATAAACCTTGAAATTGTGAATGTGAAATACTAATCATTAGTATTTAGTATAGTAGTTGCAAAGTTTACCGGTTAGATTTTATATATGCTATATGTTTTATAAGAAGAGGTACATCATTTTGATTGTGTGCCCCCTACACGTACAATGTACATAAATACTAATATTTATTACACAAATATATATATATATATATATATATATATATATATATATATATATATATATATATATATATATATATATATATTGTGTGTGTGCTTTTTTCCTCTATGTTTGTAGAGGGAGGTAGATCTTTGGGACAAAGTAGCCCACAGGCTGAAAAGGTGTGAGCACCCGTGTGCTGTATAGATACATGGATAGCCTATTATTTACATATTAACCACAATTAATTTGAAATAAGATATCTATCAAATATCATAAAAACGTTTCACTGCACTTTATTTTGAAAAACATGCACCGGAATCACCCGTCTGCCCTGTTGGCACTTTCCCTTGGCAGATAAGGAGTGGAAGAAAAGGCAGAGAGAAAGGTGTTTAAAGTTAATAAATGCATTTGTTGTTGACGCCTGTGAAACCGACCCTAATGTTGACATTATTACCGACAGTAAAATTTAAATATTTTTAAAAAAAAAAGTCCGCCTTCCATGCAGCCCACCACCATGGCTTCAAAAAATCCTAGGGGAAACCCTGTAAGGTATGTAATTGAAGGTAGTGTCTCTGTGTTTTGTGTCATTACTGCCGACTGGTGACCAGAATACTACATATTACTGGTATTTCAATATGTTGTCACTAATGTAATAGTACACCAAAGTCTACCACAAAACAGCCACAATTAATTAATTAATTTCTGAAAAAAACACGATATAGCGAGGGAGTGATAATCAAACCAATAATCTACTATTGCGAGGTACGACTGCAATAACTATATTAATTAGATGTCATGGCTGCACGCTCAGCACTGGAGCTCATCATTCCCAGATATGAATTTAGCATTACCTGCATTACCAGTCCAGGGTTTCCGCTACATGTAACTGATCGTGGCGGTGCGCCACTACAAAATAAAAGCTGCCACACCTTAAAAATGATTTTTTTAAAAACTCGAAAACAATTTTAAGTCATATATTGTATGAATGGATATACTGTATATGCTATATGGATAAATATATAGATTATTATTTACGCACATATTGACCACAATTATTTTGAAAATGACTTAAAATATCCTAAAAATGTTTCATTGTGCTTTATTTTGATAAGAATTCACCGGAATCGCCTGTCTGTCTTGCTGGCACTTGCGCATGTGACCAGATAGGCGACACGTCCTGTGTTGGCTTTCACGTCGTTTCTTATTATCGGGCAAATGAACAATAGCCCGTAAAATGTGCAGACAATTGACGACAGCTTGTCACATGCTAAGTCTATCTATGCCAGCGTGTGTGATCGCTCACGTTTCAATCTCATTCCACTTTCTGGCATCTTTGTTTACATGCCTGGCTGGGCGCATCTAGCTAGCTCGGCGCTACACTTGACTATTGCCTTCATGGGATACATTAGTCAGATTATCATCACAAAGTACTTTTTTGAAGTGTCACTTCACAATCTTGCTCTCTTGTTCTCATTACAATACTTAATGAAGTTGTGCAAGAGAAACACGTAGTGTGTACAGCTTTGACAGTGACGCTATGAGCTATCACAGCACTTTCTCCAACAGGTAGCTCGTATGCTAGCAATAGCTCACCAGCTACTACTGAGTAGTTCACCAAAGAATATTTGCTTCACCTCTTTGTATTTTGTAAGCGTTCTATTCAAACATGACACCTGTATTTAATGACGAATGAGCACACTGAGTGGATTTGTGCTTTGTAAATTAAGTGCCATTTAAATGTTGGCGGTGCTCTTTAGCAACGCAGCAGCAGCATAACACAGTCCGCCCTCCCATGCAGCCCACCACCACAGCTTCAAAAAATCCGAGGGGAAACCCTGTAGTCCAAAGTACCAAGCACCCAACGACTATAGGCGAATTACTGCAAATTATGACTTGCAAAATGTGCCTCACATTAAGTATATGAGAAGTATATTAGCATGAACAATTATTTTACTACAACAATGTTGTATATGGAGACAACACATTTCATTTAAAAATGGTCTCATGTTAACAGCCCCTTAAGTCCCAGACGTTTCTCCCAGTCATGTGATGCCTGCTTATGTTTTACTACAACAGCATCAATCACTGCTGGATCACATACGGATGCACTTATTGGGTTTCTCACTGCAGGAGAGGAGCGCAGCTGTTTCACAGCTCAGATCTGTAAAATGCATCAGAAGGGGGAAAAAATATCACAGAGGGCAAAATGCAAGTGTGAGCACGCTTCACATATAGCTGCAAAAGGCTTGCAAACTTAAGGAAAAAGGTCAACGTTTACCTCCGACACATTACTTCTGGTTATGTCTGTGTCACTTTAACGGCGCTGTGATTTAAGCTTTTACTGAGCACGGCTCCCTGCAACACAATCTCCGACAGCTTGATGCCGTTTATCTATTACGTTGAGTCTGCGAGGCGCAACAGCATAGAAAGAAGTGTTTTATTCATGTGCATAAGAAAGAAAGACAAATGGTGCGGAGCTGAGTTTGGCAGTGATGAATATAAAGACCATTCCAAATTTTGTGTGATGAGACAAGTGACCTTTGCGCTATATTGATCTGGGGAGTCAAAGAAACAGCTAAAGAAATATCGAGGGAAAGGCTTCTTGAGACGTCATCTGTACTTCTGTGAAGAAGGTGTCGGACGTTTCGCTCCTCATCCGAAGAGCTTCGTCAGCAAACTAATAAGTGCTGGTAGCTTAGGCCTTAAATACAGTAAGAGTGGGCGGAATTGGTGTGCCAACACCCTCTTCCTATTGGTTCCTTACACTAAGCCTGGGCGGAGTAGTGGTATAATCCTCTCCTGCTATTAACACCTCCGATAAAAGGGAAGTGTCGCTCCCTGAGTTGGGTATGAACGACTCTGATACTGGCTCGTTAGCATCTATTGTTCTGGCTCGGCCCTGGCTCCACCTCATTTGCAAGACTAAGAGCTGTGGGTTTTGGTCTCAGTAACCTGCTGAACACAGGGTCCAAATTAAACCTCACACCACCATTCCGATTCAATGATGGGTTCTGTTGTTTGACAAAAATAGCTTCCTTTACTCCTCTTTCAAACCATCTGTTTTCTTTGGCCAAAATCTTTACCTCGCTGTCCTCAAAAGAGTGATTGGTTGCTTTAAGGTGTAGATTTACTGCTGATTGAGGACCACTAGAATTGTCCCTGCGATGTTGATAAAGCCTTTTTTTTGGAGCATTTGCTTGGTTTCCCCAAGGTAGTGCTCTTTGCATTCCTCATCTTTACAGTGGATGGAATAGACCACATTGCTCTGTTTTTGGTTTGGAGCCTTGTCTTTAGGATGCACTAATTTTTGTCTCAGGGTATTTACTGGTTTGAAATAGGAAGGAATTTTGTGTTGCCATATGATCCTCTGGAGTTTAAGGCCTAGGCTACCAGCACTTATTGGTTCGCTGACGAAGCTCTTCGGATGAGGAGCAAAACGTCCGACACCTTCTTCACAGAAGTACAGATGACGTCTCAAGAAGCCTTTCCCTCGATGGACAACTCCTGTACGACTGAGAGCCTACACAGACGCATCTAAAGAAATACTACAGTCCCATCCCAGGAAGAACAGCTTTATTATGAACATAGAAAAAAAAAACAGGCTTCACTACACATCTGAAAATAAAGCCTGATCAATTGGTCAACTACAGACACGGGGGCTGTAAGTTTGATCATTTTGTTTTTCTTCAGCAGAAAGGCTAACCTAGCATGATGTTGCTGTTAAAACGTGACTGTAACAATTGTCCCTCGTTTATCGCGGTTACTTGGTTCCGGACCCGACCGCGATAAGTGAATATCCACCAAGCAGGATTCAATATGAATAAATGGAATATTTTCAAAGTTACGGCATAGAAAACCTGTTACAATCTTCTAAGTATGACAGAAGACATGAAATAACGCCACTATGGTCACCTTTACATTTGTATTACCCAATATAGTAGCTACTGTATAAACAAAGAAAATAAGACATATTAGACATAAATACAATAACATACATTCAGACAGCAGTTCCTTTTTTTTTTTTTCTGGACAGCGTACTTCCCTGCGGCTTTGAAGGGCTTTACACCCGGATTACCCAATATAGTAGACAGAATAAGAGTAAATAAGCCTTTTAAGACGTAAATAAAACTCCTGCCCGAGCAGTGTCATATTAAATGTGTTCCCTAGAGCAGTGGTCCCCAACCCGTGGATCATTTGGTACGGGGCCGCACAGAAAGAAAAAATAATTTCCATTATTTCATTTTTTTATGTTTTATTTTGAAAAGTGGCCAGATTCTCTCTGTTACATCCGACTCACTTGACACATGTCCATTGTGCGTGTGCTAACTTTATCTCATGCCGCACAGATAGACTACTACTGTATTTTTACCATTTTTCTTTGATCTCATATTTGGTGTCAGATGCTGATACTATGTGGGAATGCATAAAGGTAAGTTTCGATTACTTGTTGAGTGCTAGTGTGCACATTTGTCTCAAGTTAATTGATGCTAGTGCACTGCCTTTTACCACACACGGTAAAAGGGATGTAATAATCTTTCTGGAAAAACTTGGCTGGAACTGGTGGATGGTGGGTCGGCATTCATTTGATGTTATTCATGTCTTAGTTTTACACAATACATAATAAGATAAATTAGATCGCTATAATGTACAATTCACATTTGAGAGGATATTTACATTTTTAAATTAAGAAATGATTAACTGAATACCAAAATGTTGTCAATTAATTGGATAATCGATGAATCATCGATTAATTTGTGAAGCTCTACTTGTTAATGTTTGCATCCTCCTGTCCTACTCATTAATGCTGTGTGTGTGATTTATGGAATCTATTGCATTGGACAAGTGCAGAAAGTAGGGACACACTCTCTGTCAGAGATAGTCGTGGACAAACACAGCTCATTAGAATTACAGCTAAAGGCACAAAAGGACAACATATTAAACTCTCTAAATTCCAGCATCAAGACAAGGCCAACACACTTGGAATGAAATTAAATATATCCACTTGCACTTGCTTATCTGTTCCTGTACAAAAGTGATTTTGCAGAAATGTGTTAAGTAGCAGCCTTTCACGTAAAAATGGCCAAATAAAGCTTTACTAGGAGATCGTGAACCACCGCTGGGCGGCGAGGCCATCAAGACAATCATTGCCCTTTCATCACGCTGCCAGCCTGCACACATATTGAGAGCAAAGAGCAATGTCCTTATATTGTGCAGCGGCGAGACGGACGCCTCGGAGGCCTGTTGTGGCCGCCTTACTTTAACAAGATTATGGCCGTGTCGCACAGGGAGATCAGCGATCCAACACGGACTGAGACACATAATCACACAGCCATCTGCTGGTGCCACAAACCACGACTGTGCAGTCATTTCTTCTGTTAGGCGCAAAGTCTGGAGGAGGGGATGCTGCACTAAGTGACAAGATCTGTGCTGAAAAATGGATTCCCTCCCCCTCCTCCACACACACACACACACACACCTACCTCTGGAGGACTGTGTCTGCCAATTAAAAATAAATACATCATAAGGGGGGAAAGACAAGGTAAGACAGCAAGGATGGTGAAAATGGGGCTGCAAGGGGAAGTGGTGGTGGTGGTGGTGAAGACAGGGAAAATGTGTGGCATCAAGAGGAGAAATACTGGTTTGACCCATTGTTCAGTCTCATTTTCCTTTCTCACCTTGGCTTGATTGTCTCACTCTCTCGCTCTCACGCATACCACCCCCCCCCCCCCCACACACACACACACACACACAAAGACCTTGAGAGCACCATTGTTACTACCAACAGAACATCAAGGACTTAACTTGGAGCTACTGTGAGCATGGCTGTCAAAGCAAAGCAGTGTCACGGTTGCAGTCAGTTGCACGACCACGGCACCCAAAACAAACAAAGTCGAGGAATCACAGGGAGAGCCTTAACTAGGGGGAAGGCAGGGTATGCAAATGTCAGCCGCAACTGGGAAGACGAGACAACAAGGAAGAAATGCAGCGACACTAACATGTGGCAAAGTTCGCAAAAGAACCTGCTTTGCTGTGGTTGCAAGGACACGTGCGATAAAAGTCAGTAACAAAATAGCCGACGTCATGTGACACAGTGTCGTCCATCCGCAACAAACTAATTTGTTGCTTGATTGAGTGCACCACATTACAGCTAATTAAACATTGCATAACAACATTCCCCAACATGGTACTGCCCTACAATGCAACTGACAGCCATTATGGCTGTTTTAGTGACACTGAAGTATTCAAAAAGCAGGCAGGATTTGCTTCAAGACACCGTTGTCATTGCTTTGCCTCCAAATGGCCCAATTTGTCATGGTGGTGTAAAGAGAAAAAGACAACTGGATTGGAACCAGGCCCCTTACAAATGTTGTAACGGTTTAGTTTATTTGGAACATGAATAACAAAATGATGTTGAAGCACATCACATGACTACATGTGCAAAATTCAACATGTCTGAAAAGGAGTAGGAAGAAGCAAAGCAGTTTTAATCCTACCCCAGTGCATGACAATCAACACGTCTGCAGCATAAACTGGCAGATTTGAGCTCCATAGTAGTGGTGTAACAATTCATCTACTACATCGATGTATCGATTTATATTCCTGTGATCAATCTGTGTTCAGCAAGTTGCCAACATCGTTTAAAAGGTAATCAACCAGTTCCATCAATACTAGGAAATAAAGCATTGGATTTAAGCACAGCAGGCTTTATGTGAATGCACTTTTAATGATGAAGACGATAAACATTACTCGATTCAGTCTGCCTGTCGGTGACATCATCACCACACGCCAGCAGACAAACGTAGCATGGCGGATGGCAGAAGACAGGCTAGTGAGCGAGAAAAAAATATGTTAAATACGCTTGAGAAAATAAAGTTTATTGCTTTTTATATGGTGTACTTATAATATTGCGAGGGACGACTGGACTCAAGTTTCTGCTTGGCACCTGTTGGTAAAACAATGAAAAATGAAAATGATCACTATCAAATATACAATATCATGAGGTGATTATTAGGGATGTCCTGATCCTGATTTTTGGGATCGGCTGCCGAGCTGCTGTATTTTGAAGATCCGATTATATCTATCCGCTTCCGCCACAAGATTGGGCCGATACGGTTGGCGTATAACGTTCGTAACTCTGGGCCACAAACCAACACAAAGCTGGTTGCCACTCGACCCCGCCACCCGCAAGAAAATGAAAACGCACCACCACGCAGACATGTCTGCTGTGTAATGTGGTGAAGTTAGTCAAATATTCGGCTCCTTAGCTACAGTGGTACGTCCCCCTCATTGTGCCTGGACTGCACAGTAGGAACTCGCACGGGAAGCGGTGGCGGAGCTACGTGGTGGCTGTGGCCACCCAACTGGAGATCTCGACATTTCCGGTATCAACTTATTGCCACCCCTATGAGTAATGGTCTCACCTTGGCCACCCGATTAAAAATTTCTGGTTCCGCCACGGACAGGTTGTATACGCTAGGGAACGTCAATAAATTACTATTGCGTTGAAGAGCGTTTGTTAAAAAAAAAAAGTCATATACTCCTGAATCCCACCACAAATTGATCTATAACCATGTCAAAGGATTAGTCCTACCGTAAAAGTATTTTGCACGCACATTTTTTCCAATGTTATCTTTTACTGGATGGACTTTTATTGGATTATTGGATTGGATTAGGGTCACAGAAGTTTGTTGATAATACTGCGTAAAGTAAATTCAGCAATACTTTGGTTGCATTATTTGTAATACTTTGAAGAGCTATTTTCATAACCATATTAAATTACACAAATTCATGTTTTTAACAAAAGCTTATTATTAAAAAAATAATAATTTAAAAAAAGGGATCGTACCGGATCGGATGCCAAAAAATGTGGATCGGGACATCCCGAGTGATTATACATTGATATGGTTTCACAGTTACAGGCGGCCCTCTGAGGGTAACCATAACTGCAATGTGGCCCATGGTGAAAACAGTTTGACGCCCCTATTGCAGATGGGGGGGAATTAGGTATCAAATCGGAATTGGGCATTGGTAGTGTAAAGCCAGCCATGTTATGCAAGGGTAGACTGTTTTGTTGTTTTTTTTTGTATTTTACGTTGGTTCTTTTTACGCTCAAGAATGTTAATGCATAAAGTGTTACTTAAAATAGACGACATGATGGCAGCAGTTTGACATATGACGGATCATTTCTGACATCCTTTTCCCATTACTTTCTCTGTAAAAAGAGCGCTGACAGCAGGTGAATGCATTAATATTAAAAAGTAAGAGCAACACAAATAGGCACAGACTGGCAAAGACACCCACGCAGCCAATGGCGAAGCGAATGCTGAGGCACGTTGCTTGAAGCCGGTCATAAAAAAAGGCATCTCTTTCTTGACTGAAAACTATTTTAAGACAGAAGCGACGGTGACTGCTGCAAAAGAAGTGATGGTGAATCGTGTTTGCATTTGGAATACTCGAGTGTCGACTTTGCTGCGGGAAGCTGCTTAAGTCGTGGCCAAACATTTGTGAGAATGTGTGTCAACTTAACACACATTATCACACCCTGCACAACGCACCAAGAGTGACAAATCTCGCCTGCACGTAGTGCGATTGCTAGTGCTTCTCTTTTTTCCCCCTTAAGGACATCTGTTGGAGCCTCCTGAAGAGGATTACATCGACATAGATTCACTCATGTAAAAACAGCCTTAACACTCTCTCAGGCATGTATTACACAAGCGACTAATTGTCTGCAAACCCGAGCTGCATGCACACACACACGCACACCTCCTTCAATGGCTGTATAACAGGAATGACATAATTCCTTTAGAAAATACCAATGGATTGGCTTTACAGCTGAAGGCAGAAGACACACAATAACAGTAAAGAGGTGGAAGTGTGCGGTGGGAGCATCACATTAATAAATCTAATAGACCAGAGGTGTTCAAAGTGTATCCCGTAGCTGTTTTTTTTACTGGCCCGTGGCACATTCTAAAAATTTAACAAGAAAACTAAAACATGGAAAAATCAACAGTAATTTTTACATGAATAAAGTAAAGCTATTGAGAAAAAAAAGTTGTAATTTAACATGAAAAAGGAGTCATTTTACGAGAATAATGTTGTAATATTATGAGGAAAAATAACGTCATTTTAGCAGCATGATTTTTTTTTAAAGTTGAAATATGAAAAACAAGAGCAGGAATACAGTTGTGGTTTTTGGGAAATTAGGTTGCTGGAAAAGTTGCAATGTTGCGAGAATAAAGTCAAAATATTACGGGAATAAAGTCATAATTTTGAGAAGAAAATGTACAAAAAGAAATAGCTGGAAGATTTCAAAAAAACAACAGCAGAAATGGAAAAACAGCTGCAATTTTACAAGAATAAAGTCAAAATATTAAGAGAAAATGTTGTAATCTAATAAGAAAAAGTCATAATTTTACAAGAAAAACACGGTAATATTGAGAAAAAATAATGTCATTTTAGCAGCGTAAAGGTGAAATACTAAAAAAAAAAAAAAAATTTAAGTCATAATATTATGAAAAACAAAATAATGAATAACCAGTCCAGAATGTACCTCGCCTGTTGGCAGAAGACAGCTGGGACAGAATCCAGCATACCCACTAATAAAAAAAAAGCCAAAATATTCTGGGAATAATGTCATAATATTCGGAAAAGAACATTTACGAACATTATTTAAGAAGAAAGTTGAAATATTTGGTTTGGTTTGGTTTAATTTTATTTGAACACACATGCAAATTACAATGGAATATATCACAAGATTCGATTCACAATTCCACATGTCCAAAAGGAGTAGGAAAAAGCAAAGCTTATTTAATCCTACCCCCCATCCGTTCCACATCTTGTGCAGTACATATTATTCACTTCCTGTATTCCATGTGATTTTTAATACATAGAATAATAATAATTTGGGGAAAAAAACAGCAAAAACGGGGGAAAAAAGAGCAAGTAGTAAAGTTCATAGAAATAATACACTTTTTCATCTACTGTATATCACAAAGCCGGATTGGTTCACAAATATCAAAGTGGCTCTTGCATTCGTTCACTTTTTACTATGTGGCCCTCGCTGGAAAAGGTTTGGACACCCCTGTAATGAGATACAATAGCCACTTTCTACTAAGGGGTGGGGTGTCCATTTTGGAGCGCCACCCAGTTGCAAACCAATGACGGATGGCCGGGACGACACGTTTGTCTTGTTAACGAGTGACTGTTATCCATCATTAAATCACTATAGCACCATTATTTGAAGAATCTGAACTGGCGCGAACCATATTTCATCACAAGTACACATACAGGCAGCTTATGCAGCAAAATATTTGTGGGGACCAGCCGTGGTAAAGGAAAGCAACTATTAAAGAGAGATTTCAGACATGGCATTGCACACTTACTTATGAAACTCAACTAAAACTGTGGCATATGATGCCATATGATAAAGCCAGGGGTTGCTGCCTGAGATTGGCTATCACCCAAGCAGTGGCGCAAACTGCAACATATTCCGCAAACAGGAAGCGTCCTGAAAGCTATTTTGGACTTGCCAAGATATGCACTACCAGCCAGACGTTTGGCCCGAATCAAGCCAACACTTGTGAGTCCCTGCTGCAGGTAACAAGCGGCCCAAGTGTAGTACAGGATTGCATGAGGGCGACATGCTGCTCAATAACTTCCAATGCACTGCTTACACAGCTGGAAGTACCTCAAACTGGTATGGCCACTTGAAACGGCTGGATAGCTGTGTTGTTTCAGTCCGCCACAGTCTAATGGCCATGATGCGTGTACATGTAATTGTAACGGACGCTGCAGGTGAGAGGAATAACGTTGGGCAGGAGACAAAAAGGTGAGTCAAAACAGAACAAAATGTACTTTCCCTGTTGACCCTTTCTGTCTTTTTCCCCCCCAAATGTCACAAACCAGACGGAGCCGCCTGAGAGTGTTTTTAGATGGGGAGGTGCCCGCAGCAGCACCCGCTGCCCGATGAGAAGAGCAAAACGTTAATTCAAGCTTACAATAGGAAAGTCACTATATTTGTCACGTTTTGGAAAGAGCATCTCGAGGGTTCTGAATGCTCGTTAAATACAGCGACTAAGTCGCCATCCATCCATCCATCCTGCTACATCCTCTTATTCTCTGGCAGACCAGGTGTGTATGAGGTGTGTTAAGAAGCGCATTTAAGATGCATATTGTCACCTACTGCATGGCATTGGATCGACAAGATACATTCACGGACGCTCCCATTATAATATGTTGATGAGCGAGGGCAAAAAGGTAGGGCCAAATCCATTTGTGGTGCTGAAACTTCCATTCCACTCCCAGTCAGGGCACTCACACTGGTCTACGGCATTTCAAAATTTGGCCAGTTTGAGCGTGGCATCACCAAAACAACAGCACATTAATATGACTTCCTGACTGTGGACTATTTTGAGTGGATGCGTTTATTTCTATTATGCCAGGTGGCTGGTTATCGTTAATAACTGGCGGGAGTAACAATCGCAGTGATTGTCGATGCTGCGCATGCGCTCATGAGCGAGCGAACGTACCCCAGGTATAAAACACCATCTGATGTCAATTTCAGTGCGTTTGTGCATCCTCATTTTGTGACATGAAAAGGTTTGTGACAAAGACAGTGAAAGAAATAATACAAAACGGTGAAACTTATTTCGTTGCATCCAAAATATGCACTTTGACCAAACTCCAACAAGACGTTACACCTCATTCAACGTAAACAGCGTATCCCACACAGAAATGCAAATGAGCTCACGCCTGCATTGACACCCAATGAGAACTTGGGGGATTGTCTCTTTTGCTAAAAGAGACACTTTTATTTTCATTGGGTTGTTTTTGCCTTTTCTGTTTATTTTATTATGCAGTTTAATTTTATTTAAAAGCTCTTGACATTCTAATTCAAATGTTAAATACTCTTGAGAAATTAAAGTTTATTGCTTTTGATACGGTGTCCTTGCATTTTTATGCAATATATTGTCATGACATTAATGAAAAAATTGCCTCAAATGAATGTTGACAATCATTGATGTCGGCAATAATTTGTAGGACAATTATCATCCAGCAAAATTTGTTATCGTGACAGGCCTAACAAGTGGTCAGTATTCCATGACATGTCTGCGTTGCACCACTGCATTGTGCTTGTGCAAATACAATCCCGCTGGTGTCTGTATGTGTCACCATTGTCACCTGCAGTACCAGAGTTCAAGTACAGTCGCCCCTCGCAATATAATTTTTGCAGAGCTGTGAATTTCTCTTGGAGATGAATAAAGTATCTATCCATCTATCTTTTGCGATTCATTCACTATAGTGAGTTTTTTTTCAGAAATTAAATAATCAATAAATGCTGTTTTGCGGTAGACTGGTCTATTATTAGTCTAGTATTATTAGTAAATACAAGTGATATGTAGTATTCTGGTCACTAGGCGGCATTGAGACATTACCTTGCATTACCTTACCTTAACACTTCATGAAGTCAGCCAAGGCAGGCCCAACATGATACAGCCAAAAAAAAGTTCTCCTCCCGTCCCGTGTGGAAGTGGTACATTTTTGGCTTCTTACGTTCAGAGGAAATAAATTTGAGGCTAACTGGTTAGCTCGCTAGCTAGCAGCCATCTTGAGTCCCTGTAGCATAAGAGTTGCGCAATGTGTCGTAAACAGTTAATAATAGGAGTGCAAAAGTGACTATAGTGGTGTTATATCATGTCTACAGGGCTCTAATAATGTTAAGAAAACATATTTAGAAAGTCATAAACAGGGGTTCTATGCTAACTATGAAAATATTTCATTTATTAACATTGAATGATATTCCACGGAAATTAATTTAACGCAGTCGGGTCTGGACCCAATTAACCGCTATAAACAAGGGACGACTGGAAAGGGAAATATATGAAAAATGATTTAAAAAAAAGGGAGGGCAACAGGGAAGAAGGACAAAATACGGGGGTTGAGAGGTATGCTTTCAATTGCTCTTTGCCTGGATTGAGCGAGTGACATGCAATTCTGTGCCAAACGGCAGCGTTTTCTGGAGAGTCAACTCAGTCAGCAACCATTGACACTCAACAGCTATTTATTAGCTTCCTTCTTCGCAAGCAGCCAATGGCAATTAAAGATAAAGGAGAGTGCGATTGGAGCTGGAACTATTATTGCAAATATTGGTCCTAATTCCTAGTGATTACCATGTTGGCCACTTAGTCAGGAGATCTGGGTTCGAGTCTCCTTTGGACATCTCTGTGTGGAGTTTGCATGTTCCCCCCATGCGTACGTGGGTTTTCTCCAAAAACATGCATGTTAGGGCTAATTGGCGACTCTAAATTGTCCATAGCTATGAATGTGAGCGTGAAAGGTTGTTTGTGCCTATCTCTCCTGCCCAAAGTCAGCTGGGATAGGCTCCAGCATACCCCTGCCACCCTAATGATGATTAAGCAGCATAGAACATTAATGAAAGAAGGTGAACGAGTCACCGACAGACAGGAAGTAATGTAGCACAAGCCGACCAATCACAGCCTCTACGTTTCACACCACAAGGTACATTTTTTTAGGGAGGTGTACATCACGCTACGCAGGAGGGTGTGGAGGGGGAGGAGCAAGCCTACGCAAACCCAGGGAGGTGGCAGAAAACTTAATAACCGAACTCCGGTTATGTTTCAAAGGTCAAAATGAATTGATTTGTAGTTCTGCCAGTTAACATGTAAACAGTCTGGGTTGAGCACAAAATATGCATATGCTCCATTTTCAGGGCAAAGGGGAGAGAAAAAAAATCCTGTGACCAAATGAACACATTTCTCATTCAATCAAGTTTTTTTTCTGTGTCAAAATAAAGAAGGCAGGTGAATGTCAGCCAACATAAAAAGTCACATGGCTGAGTGTAAACAAAGCCATTATGCAACACTCAAGAGATACACTGACCCACTATCAACACGGATGCAGGTCATACAGGAGGTTTGCAGCGCAAGCAGCTGACAGGTTGGTTGGAGGAACCCATCCATGCATCCATCCATCCATATACCCCCCCCAGACCCTGATGTGACTCATGTTTCCCCTGCACAGATGGGGGCGGGATGAGGAGACAACCTGCCACGATAACATTAAAATAAAAATGTTCACATGGCATGTGATGCAAACAGACAACCAACCTCTTTCTCATTATTTGTGTGCATTAAGAGAGTGAGAAGCAAACTTGGATTGGAAGGTAAAGATCTGGGATGCTGCTGATGTTGACATACAGAGGAAGCAACACATTTAGGGACACAGCAGTCAGTGAGCCTAGCAGCAGCAATAACAAAAAAACATGACATTAGAAGCGATACAGTGTGCATTTATAAAACACGACACACTGCAAATGAGAACAGGCGATGCACGAGACAGGGAGCAGGAAAAGACCATTGTGGCTTGTTTGTGTTTGTTGACAACTCCAGCGACAGGTGGACAATGGCGGTCACTGAGCAGAGTTCCATAGTGGTTATTTTGTGCTTTCGGAGAGTGGTGCTAGCTAATGGGCTAACTAGCGCGGCTAGGCTAGGAGGAGGGAAAGCACATCGGCCTCCGTTAGCCAATATTGCGCCCATCCCCCCCCCGTAACCTAGCACAGCACAGCACAAGCAGCAGCCTTCCCTCTTTTACCGCGTCCACCATCTTGAATCTGTGCGTCTTCTTCTCCCCCCCCCCTCCACCTCCTCTCTTCCCGCCTCACAAAACAACGACAAAAATCACCAGGCACTCACCTTTAACGACCATCCCCGGGTCGAGCGTCACCTCCCGAAGCGACAAATCGATCCCTTTTTTATTATTTGGCGTGTTTTTATATTGGAAAAATTTGGCCGTAAGAGCGGAGCCGCGCCTGGTAGAGAAGAGCAGCAATCCTAAACCGCCATCTGGTGGTATTTTCCTCTCTGCGGTGCAGCGGGAGAGGCGCAGCCTCACGCCGGGACGCAGCTGCCCCCTGGCGGACACTCCGCGCAGAGGCCAGCCAGGGAGACGCGCATTCTCGTTGGGAGGGGGACGTGACTCTGGCGGGGACGAGCACGCCGCCAGAGACGCATTAGCCCCCCAACCCTCACTTCCCCTCTGCTCCTTTTCTCTTCCAGGCCATTTTACAAACCACTTACAATCGTGCACATAACTGAAAGCTTATCGATAGTTAAGTGTACATGTTAAGTTAAACAAGAAAATGCAATGGAGCTGAAGCTGAACTGAAAATCTGTAGGAAATCTACTGTACAAAGACGGGAAAACTGCAAATATTTGGAATGTGGAAAACTTTTAGCCTGAACTTCCTGATTGAGTGGAATGTTTTGACGTTTGAACGATTTAAATCGGTTGAGAAAAGTGGAAGTAGAAAGGATTCTTAAGATCAAAGGGAATTTGTGTTACAAAAACTGTGGAATTATGGCAAAAGTGGGGAATTTTGGAATGTGTAAAATTGTTAGCCTAAACGTCCAGGTTGACCTGACTGTTTTCTGAAGTAGGAATAGTTTGAATTGGGGGAGAAAAGGGTAACAATTGCATTTTGTGCTTTTCAAAGTGAATTTCTGTGGTAGAAAACATGGAATTTTTGGAAAGTGTTTTTTTTTATGTCCCGAATGAGAGGAATAATTTGACAAGTGAATGATTTGAACCGTTTTACAAAACATGTCATTTTAATGGGAAATTTCAGGGGCGTGGCAATATCAAAAATAGATGTCGTAAATGAGCTGAATGTTTTGAAGTTGGAGATGATTTGACTCAATTGAGAAATGTGGAAGTAGCGCACATTCGCTAGTTCGAAAGGAATCTGTCTTATGGAAAATGTAGAATTACTGAAAGGGTGGGAGTTTTAGAAATGAGGCAAATTGTTACCCCACTGAGCTGAGTGTTTTGACGCTGGAATGATTTGAACTGGGCAAGAAATGTGGAAGTAAAATTAAAAAGTTAATTTTGTCCATTCCCTTTCAAAGAAAATTTTGTGTTGCAGAAAAAGTGGAATCATGGGAAAGTATCAAGAATAATTGGAATTGGAATGGTTTGAATTCATTTTAATGGGACATTTTCAGGGCCAGAAAATGTGAAATTACGATTTTTGTGGAATTTTTTAAATGTAAAATAGATTAAAATTGTCAAGAAATTTAAAATTGTTAGCTCGAATGTCCAAAAAAAAAGCTGAACGTTTTGACGTTGGAAAGGGAATGAATCGGGTGATAAATGTGGAAGAAGTGTGCGTTTTCCAGTTCAAAGGGAATCTGTGTTATGGAAAATGTCTAATTACTAAAAAAGTGGGAATTTTCAGAATGTGGAAAATAGATAAAAATTGTAAAAATAAAATAAATAAAGTGAAATTGTTAGCTTGAATGTCCCAAATGAGGTGAATGTTTTCATGTTGGAGATGGTTTGAATCGGCGAGAAATGTGGAGGTTGCCTACATTTTCCAGTTCAAATGGAATCTGTGTTACGGAAAATGTCAACTTACTAAAAAAGTGGGAATTTTTGTGAATCTGTAAAATAGACAAAAATTGTAAAAAAGAAAGAGTAAAATTGTTTGCTTGAATGAATAACATATTTTAAGAATGTGGAAATTTGGTGGCTAGAATGCCGCGAATGAGAAGAAGAATTTGACATTGGAATAGTTTGAACCGGCTGACAAATTCATTTTAATAGGAAATTTTGGGGGCCGGGAAATGTGAAATTACGAATTTGTGGAATTTTTGGAATATGGAAAGCCTCGCTTGTCATGATGAATAATACGAAAACGAAAAATAACATAAAATAAGGATGAATAATTGTCCACTGAAGCGTATTGTAAATGTATTTTCTATATGATTTCAATCGTTTCCATATGGAAGCTTGTTTACCAGCAGGATAGCAGCTGGAGCAAATTTCACAAGAGATATTGGCAAGTTCCAAGACAGCCATCCCTCGCTACATCGTGAGTTTGAATATTGCGCCCTCACTCTTTTTTAAAAATTAATTAATTAAAAAATTATTGGTGTGGAAAAAAAATGCATATTTAAGCCAGTTGTACTCATTCTTGGCCTAAAATTAAGCATTTTCAAGCATAAAAATGGCTAAATGAATTGCACCCTCCGGGTTGGGAATGAGGTCTTGCCCCAGGTGGAGGAGGTCACGTATCTCGGGGTCTTGTTCGCGAGTGAAAGATAGCTGGAGCGTGAGGTCGACACGCGGATCGGAGAAGTGTCTGCGGTAATGCGGTCGCTGTACCGGACCATCGTGGTGAAGGGAGAGCTGAGCTGGAAGGAATAGCTCTCAGTTTACCAGTCCATCGTTGTTCCCACCCTCAGCTACGGTCATGATCTTTGGGTTTTGACCGAAAGAACGAGATCACGGCTACAAGCGGCTGAAATGAGTTTCCTCCATAGGGTGGCTGGACTCACTCTAAGAGAGCCATCCGGTAGGGGCTCAGAGAAGGGCTGCTGCTCCTTCACATCGAGAGGAGCCAGTTGAAGTGCACGCCTCCCTGGTGAGGTGTTCCAGGCATGCCCAGCTGGGAGAAGGCCCCGGGGAAGACTGAGAACACGCTGGAGGGATTATGTCTCACAGCTGGCCTGAGAAAGCCTTGGTGTTCTCCTGGTGGAACTGGAGGAGGTGGATAAGTGTAACAAAATGGAATGGAATGGAACTATAGGGGTGTTATTTCATGTCTAGAGGGCGCTAATACAGTCACCCCTTGTTTATCATGGTTAATTGGTTCCAAACCCGACCGCGATAAGTGAATTTCCGTAGGAAAGTAGGATTCCTTATTTATAAATTGAATATTTTCATAGTTGGAGCATAGAAAACCTTTTGAAGCCCTTTTAAATATGTTTAACATTATGAGAGTCTAGTGGCCAGTGTGGTAGAATACGACTGAACACATATGCAGTGAACAATCACACAGGAGCTGCTGTCAGCCACAACTCATGCCAGTCACTGGCACTCTGCACAATGCTAACCGCGCCAACATTCAGCAACTCTAGCTAGCTGACGTCCCACACGTCACTTGCCATAGCACAGATATTACATACTGTATCACAAAAATATTCCATTCATTAATATTGAATCCTACTTTGCGGAAATTCGCTTAACGCAGTCGGGTCTGGAATAAATGAGGGACTGCTGTACGTGAATTACGGTGATATCTGAACCCGAAACTACTTGCTACTGGATCGCATTGGCCCCATCCCGAGCTACATGAGGACAAGATCATTCAAGGGCGCTGGCCATCCGGGTGCAGGGCGCACGTCATTTGTCATGTCGCAGCAGCCCTGGTGGCCATCCATGGTGAAGGATGTTCAGGAGTTTGTTTCCGCCTGCTCTGTCTGCGCCTTCTCCTCGCCCTCCTGCTGGCCTCCTCCATCCACTCCCCATCCCAGCCCGCCCTTGGTCTCAAGTCGCCTTGGACTTCCAGTTTGTGGAGGTAGCATGGTCACGTTACTGCCCGCTCCCCTCGTCGTTGGAGATGGCTTGATTGCTCATCAGACGTGTTTCGCAATCACGGTATTCCCTGTGACTTAGCCTCCGACAGAGGGCCGCAGTTCACCTCTTCAGTCCTTCCTGAAGCCCCTCGGAGGATCGGTCAGTTTGTCCTTGCAGTGGCAAAATAAATATTTCCACTCTATGAACTTTTGCTCTGTTTTGTTGCAATTATTTTTGTGTGAACTTTTCACCTCTCATGGTTGTTTCATCTTTATCGCACCGAGCTCGATGTGTTGCCGTTGGCCTGTCCGCGCTAGCTCCCAGCTGGCCCCCCTCCGGAAGCAGGAGTGTCTTCTCAGTGGCAGTTCTGGCCTGAATTGCGCCGTGGGCGGCCCCATGCGTACCCCACAACATTATACACTGTCACAAAAATAAAACTCATAATTATAAATAAACATAAAAACTATTACATACAGCACAACAGAATGGAAAATATTTTTTTGGCAGTGCACAAATCCTTCAAGGACAACTCCCTAACCCAAACACACACTCCCACAACTGTTATCAGTCTATGATCTGTCAGAACAAGAGACAATACTACAAATGTAAATAAGCATCTCTGACTACACCAACCGACTTCTTGGTATTTTTCCCCGCTAAAGTGTCTTTCTGAAGTATTTGCAGTGGAAACGTCCTCCGTTACCCTCACTCATCAGTAAAACAAAGTCAGGTGCGACCTTGCTTGCTACTCTGCCAAGCAGAAACATTCTAATTCCGGCCGTCAGAACTGAAGGCCAGCTAGGCAGGTCAGCGCACACAAGTAGTGGTAACACTTTAAATGAGTAGTGGTAACACTTTCTAATAAGGTACACAAAATTACAGTCGTTAATGAGGAACGAACCTACCCTCACCCGTCTCACTACTGGCTACTGGCTAACTGGTTGGTTGCATTGTGGATTGAATGTGTTTGCTGCTGGAGTTCATATCAAAGAATCATCCAACCGAGGCTTCCTTCATCGTTCAGGACGAGCAGGTAAAGTACACCTTTTTTGAAAATATGCTGTTCAATGTTTGTCACCAATGCAAAATCGGTAGCCCTTTGACTTCAAAGTCCCATGGATGTCATTTTAATTTGAATCTTTTCAAGTCAGTTTTGGTCCCCAAACTGGTCCCCAAAAACAACGCTATTCTATATTACAGTTTTTCTCCATTGCTTTGGCGCAGTTCCTGAAACGAAGCAGATTTTCTCAACACTCTTGGTTCTTTTAGCAAAACAACTTGGATGCTTCAGCAAAAGTTCATATCGCTCCCAAAACCCTTCACTTGTGTCAAAACTAAATTCCTTGACTGTATAAATCGTCAGTGCCCCCAAAATGCATTGCCAAGTCAATGCAAGTCAAAAGGTTTCCATGCTTTGTCACTATGGCAGGGGACCATTGAAATATCCCTCATAGTCTTAGCCCAGTCCTTCCTTCACAATGGTTATTTTTTGTCTAGCTAACAATAAAATTGTGCATAAATCTAGAAAAAAAGGATTTAAGTGTAACAGTTGTTAGATTTGGCTAGGATTAATCAATAGAAGTAGTGTAGACAGGTTGCTTGGCAACCGTATCTGCCCATTACAACTGGCACACGTAGAAGGTACGCACCTACACCCTGGACTTGACACAAGCTGGTGCCAGTTAGATGCAGACACATACCCACACAGGGTACCGCCCCTGCGTGGGTGGGACTCGGACCAGCATAACAGAGTAGTAACTTCCTAGTTCGAGGAGTCGTCCTTCTGCTTCTCTCACTTGTCTTCTGGGAGGGACTGTAAGTCCAGCGCTGAGCTTTGTGACGTCTTCCAGACAACTGCTTCACTAAGGATTGAAAAGACTGAAAAGACTGTCCGACTGATCTCTTCTTGGGATAAACAAAGTTTGACATCACACATTGCACTCATGCTGCCAAGGAAATTTGTATTCACACACATAAAGTAACTTCCACAATTATACACAATGGTATTCTGTTAGTTAGACAAAAAATGACCACCACAACAATTGCCAGGGAAGGACTGGGCTTAGACTATGAGGGATATTTCAATGGTCCTCTGCCATAAAGTCACATTTTGGGGTGACTGACTATTTATATGGTGAAGCAATTTAGTTTTGACACATAAGTGAAGTGTTTTGGGAGAGATATGAACTTTTGCTGAACCATCTAATTTATTTTGCTAAAACAACCAAGAGTGTTGAGGAAGTTGGGAAAGTCAGGAAATGTTCCAAAGTAATTGAGAAGGATCTTTGCATTTTGGTGGTACTGACTATTCATTGAGTGAACAGTTTTGAGAGAGATATGAGCTTTTGCAAGTGAGCTCAGGAGTTGTGCTCAACTGTAAGATTGTTGGGCCTAATGATCTTAGAGTTTTGAAAATGTAATTTATTTTTCAAAAATTTGCCAAACCAATGGAGAAAAACTGTGAATTGAGATACGACGAGCACTAGGACCAATCGGAAAATGGCCGCGCAAGGTCTTCACAGACTGTTTCCCTTTAGACCGCCTGAAAACTCATCAATTGGTTCAATGAGCTAGCATATAGAATCATGATATTGTAGTTATTGTGTTTAATATTGTATTATTTAGATTTTTAATCTAAGTTTAAAATATCTGTGATAGTGTATAGACGGGAGAATTGTGTGGTTCTGAGCTGCTGTTCAGGGTGTGGTCAGCAGAGGGCAGTGACGTTGTGCATGCTGGGTGAGAGCCAGCCTCAGTGAGATGGCGTAGAAAGAGATAAAGGAAATGTGGACAGTAGTTAAAAAACAAATGAATGAACAAGTGAATAGACAACAAAAAAAGCACTATCAATTCAATATCTTCACTAAATTCAATATCAAGCTAAAACCATACAACCTACACAGATAAGGATAACAAACAATAGAGACAGTTGCTAAAATTGAAAGTAAAAGGGAAACAAAAAAAAAACCATCAAACAGGGCTTGTCTAAACCAAATGAAACCTATTAAATAAAGACCATCATTTAAGGGTTTTTGCTATTTTTAATGTTTGACTTAATGACTTTTAAAATCATTAGTCCAATTAGTGAAATTAGGGTTTGCTTTGAACAAATCCAGATAAAAAGCAGATAAAAAACAGATAAAACGCAGATGACAGATGATGGCTGACACGCCTGTCCCAGACAAACCCTTGTGTTACTGCTGTCTTGCTAGTTGTACACAGAAGTGGTCATACCTGGACTTGAGCTGGTGAAGACATAAAAGACAACATAACGTGTCCTTTATTTTACAGAAACCTCCTGTCAAAAGGTCCTGTGATGACGTCTGTGCTGCGGTCTTTTGTCATGGGGCTGACCTTTTGCTGCGCAGCCACAAGCGATGGAGTTCCACCGACAGCATCACCCGCAGCCACAAGCGATGGAGTTCCACCTACATCATCACCCCCATCCACGAGCGATGGAGTTCCACCTACATCATCACCCCCATCCACGAGCGATGGAGTTCCACCTACATCATCACCCCCATCCACGAGCGATGGAGTTCCACCTACATCATCACCCCCAGCCACGAGCGATGGAGTTCCACCTACATCATCACCCCTATCCACGAGCGATGGAGTTCCACCTACATCATCACCCCCATCCACGAGCGATGGAGTTCCACCTACATCATCACCCCCATCCACGAGCGATGGAGTTCCACCTACATCATCACCCCCATCCACGAGCGATAGAGTTCCACCTACATCATCACCCCCAGCCACGAGCGATGGAGTTCCACCTACATCATCACCCCCAGCCACGAGCGATGGAGTTCCACCTACATCATCACCCCCATCCACGAGCGATGGAGTTCCACCTACATCATCACCCCCAGCCACGAGCGATGGAGTTCCACCTACATCATCACCCCCATCCACGAGCGATGGAGTTCCACCTACATCATCACCCCCAGCCACAAACGATGGAGTTCCACCTACATCATCACCCCCAGCCACAAGCGATGGAGTTCCACCTACATCATCACCCCCATCCACGAGTGATGGAGTTCCACCTACATCATCACCCCCAGCCACGAGCGATGGAGTTCCACCTACATCATCACCCCCATCCACGAGCGATGGAGTTCCACCTACATCATCACCCCCATCCACGAGCGATGGAGTTCCACCTACATCATCACCCCCATCCACGAGCGATGGAGTTCCACCTACATCATCACCCCCAGCCACAAGCGATGGAGTTCCACCTACATTGTCGCCATAATAATATTAACTTTACTTTATTTCTGACTTTTAGCTCCTGAGTCCATTGATATTTTTAATGTTGACCTGATATAAAGATGTGACATTTGTATACATATGAAGTTGGCTACAACAGACATATACACATTTTGTTTGTTCCCTTAATATTTCCCCGTCGTGACGTCATGGTAAGGATGAGAACATGTGACATGAGCACGAAGTGTGAGGAAGGCTCGACTGTCCAAATGAGTAGACACGGTTTTGCTGTTGATAATAATGTTTGCTTATTTTGTGATGGGGGTATTGAGTGGACAGAACATTTGTTTAATGAATGTATGTCCTGTAAAGCTCTGAGGGATGATGTGCACTACTGGACTTCCTCCAAAAATACAAAACAGAAAAAAAACCTTGAAAATGTAATAATTGTTATGGTTAAAGTTTTCACTCATCTGCCACTTCTTCTCTCCTGTTAAGTTTATGGATAAGAAACAAGCATCATATAATAGAGATGCTGTGGGATGTCCTTAAAAAGGCGCTTCATGCTGGAAAACCCTCCAGTGTGGCTGAATTACAACAATTCTGCAAAGTTGAGTGGACCTAAATTCCTCCACAGCGCTGTAAGCGACTCAGTGCAAGTTATGGCAAACTCTTGATTGCAGTTGCTGCCAAGCAGTTATTATGGCTTTTTCACACAGGGTCATGTGGGTTTGGATTTTTTTTCCTCCCTTAATAATAAAAACTTTCATTGAAAAACTGCATTTTGTGTTCAGTTGTGTTGTCATTGACTAATATTGAAAGTTGTTTGATGATCTGAAACATTGAAGTGTGACAAACATGCAAAAAAATAAGAACTCGGGGAGGGGGCAAACACTTTTTCACACCACAGTATGTTTGAAGACCAGCTGGGGCCGCCCTGAAGGAGCCCCTTAATAAAGGTCACTGGAGGGAAAGCCTCAATAATTCACAGCCACCGGCAGAGGTTCTGCACCGCTGCAGTGATTCACTCCTACTACAACAACTACTCCTACTACAACAGCTACTGCTACTACAACAACTACCGCTACAGTGTGTAGTAGTCGATACCCTACACTACCTGTATTAGAAGCGCTTGTGTACACTCCAGGATAATAGGCAAAATGCAGTTTGTGTTTTTGCAACGTTTTTGTTCACATTGTTACTTTCCGGCAGGTGCGGTAATTGCATCCTCTCCCTGCAGAATGTTTCCCCTGCAATAATTGTGTTGTGTTGTGTTGTTAATCCACACGATGTTAATCATGTTTTGGCACACGTTGATGAAAATAGCCTGGATGTTTACATGGATTGCAATTTGCAGTCGGCTGTGTCTCCCACTCAAAGCGACGAGCACATGAAAGAATAACATCTAAACATGGCAAATGATCAAATAAAGTGAGAATAATAACATAAATAAAACAATTTATAATTAATTCAAATATATAAGAAATAAATACATATGCAGATACATTGTTAAAGTATAATAATATGTAGTAATAATAATAATATCATAGATAATTAAATTAAGTTAAAATGCTTAAATTAGTTAATAAAAATTAATATTCATAAAATAGTAAAATAATTAATATAAATATAATAATTATAAAAATAAATATTTTAAAAGTATATTTAATAAGGGTGTCACACGATTTCTCATTCAGAAAAAAAATGGCGTCGTGGGCACTCGGCCTGGGACGATAACAAATAAATGAATCAATCACACAATAAATGAAAATGAAATGCTTCCGGCTTCAATATATTGCCATGTGGCTGCATGTGTGTGCCTTCCCTGAGGGTTCAGCCTGTGCAACTTGGCGAGCTTGCTCCACAGAACAACGGCATGAAGGGAGTGAGCCCTTTTGTCGACCATACAGTCTCTGTTTCGATGTGTGGCGGCGGTGCTGCTAGCACATACACACACAGTGCAGAAGCGTAGCCTCGTGAGGAACACTGCAAGGTCACGTAGTAGAAATTAAATGAGTAGATTGCAATAATATATATTTTTTTATGAATCTCATCTTGTCTCATTCTCATAGACCCAATCTCATCTGGTGACACCCCTAATATAACATATAAAACACATTTAGTAGAAATTAAATGAGTAGATTGCAATATTATATATTTTTTTATGAATCTCGTCTTGTCTCATTCTCATAGACCCAATCTCATCTGGTGACACCCCTAATATAATATATAAAACACATTTATAGATATAATTTTAACTACTAATTAAATAATTTAACATTTAAAATGTTCTATTAAATACTTATATATGTCACATAGCTATTATTAAAACAGTAATAATTATGAAAAATATAAATCAATTACATTAAATACCAAACAAAATTAATTGGTTTCTACAATTAAAATACATAATTAATATTTGTAATAATATCATAATATGAATATAATTCTAATGAATGTAATAGTAAAATAAGAATTAATACTATAATAATATAATATGTACATTACTAAAAATTCCGCCTTCACAAAGATAACAATGCTTAGTTTTAATAGAATTTAGCAATATCTGGCTATTGTATGTTGACAATATGTTTCAGGAGCAAAGTTATATGTTTCAGCATGACGCACACGATACAGTGCATCACTGCAAACTACAGCCACAGTACAAATATTGTTTCAGTCATAAATGCACACAAACATCAGACTCAACATCAACCATGCAGTGTTGCTGTCCAGCATCTGATTCTCCCTTTTGGCTATCATCACGTCATGTGACTTCCAGCGAGGACATTTGGGCAGTGTCTTCATTTTTGCGTCCGCCATGCTGCAGTGCGCAGTTACGTAAGCGCCGGAGCGTGGCATCCTTCAAAGCCTCTTTTATTCTGAAAAATCACACACATTTAACCCGTCTGGCATATCTTCCATCTGACGTTTGTGTGGGTTTTTTTTTTGCCAAGGCTG
This sequence comes from Dunckerocampus dactyliophorus, assembly GCF_027744805.1. NCBI lineage: Eukaryota > Metazoa > Chordata > Actinopteri > Syngnathiformes > Syngnathidae > Dunckerocampus > Dunckerocampus dactyliophorus. The sequence goes on along the minus strand of NC_072831.1, from coordinate 27,834,067 downwards.
TAACCATGGCAACATAAGCATCAGCACAGGAGCGAAGCAACACCCACCCCACACACACACATTTTTTTTTTAGACATCACAACACAGGTCTAAAAAGTCAATTATAGAGAAGATAAACATGGCTCTATGGGGACAAAACAGGCCTGGGGGGCGGTTATCTTTTTAATGAGGGCTGCACTGGCTCATTTCAAACCTTCTGTCTGTATTTAGGAGTTACGTAATGAAGGTTGGCACATTGCAGGTTGCAGGGTACCATGGTGCGTCTTGACCTTTCTTTCCAACACACACACACACTCCATTTAGGGAGGTGATGTGTGCCCAGTTTTAATCTTCTCCGTTGAAATGCTTCCTGGCCTTGGTTCTGCCCTCCTAAACCTGTGATAAATGAGCTGGATTGCGCTTCACCGTGAGGCTTTTAAGGCGAATGCTTCCAACATCCGAAGATCCCTCATCAACCATCTTCATCATATATCAGTCAATCAGTCAATCAATCAATCAGTCAATCAATCGTTTATATAGGGCCAAATCCCAACAAGGGTTATCTCGTGGCACTTCACACATGGAGGTCACATTCATAAATGAAAAACAGAGAACCAACCGACACCCCGCATGAGCAAGCACTTGGCGACGGAGCCAAGGAAAAAGCCCTTCTGGGGAAGAAACCTTGAACAGAACCCAGGCTCTGCGTCTCGACCGGTTGGGTTAAGATATAAAAACAGGGTAGAGTGCATTTTAATGCAGTTCCTTTAATGCTGCATTTAAGTATGACGGGTGGTTAGAATCCACCAGCTTTATGTACCTCTGCATGCGCTTTAAAGCGTCGGTTGGCACTACTCAGCCACTGCTTTGAATCTCATGCATGTACTGTTGTTTACCTATAAATTGCTGGCTAATGCTAGTTTGCGCCTTACCGCTCTTACAACATTGGTTCTGTTGCTGTTCTGTTGCACAAATATGCTTGCGCATAAATGACCATGTGGTCAAGGAGAGCTACAGTACATTTGTGCAGTAGGTAAAAAAAATATCCTCCTGTGTTTAACCGCCTTTAACACCATAGTCCAAAAGTTTTTGCTGCCCTTTGTATTGCATAATTACGGTATTCCCTTCTACCGATAGCGTCTTATCAAGACCCCCTCAGGAGGCTGCCTGCATATGGACTCCCTCCGCACACACAAACAGGCTGGCTGCAGAGTCGTCAATGTGATTTTTACCAGTGCGCTCTAAATAGCCAGCGGCCAGCGCTCTCCTCCCCTCTCCTCTCCGCCATCACCATGGAAACGCGAGCTAGATCTTCCTGAAGCGAATGCATGAAGGAGAGGATGGAAAGGAACCAGAGGGGGAATGGGAGGTTTTTGTCAGGCTCTTATTTTCAGTAAGACAAGCGATCATTATGCAACAACGTCACCACCGTTCGCTTCCTTAGGTGAACCACCACACCAACCAAAATGCTAAAAAAAAATGCCAAAAACAGACTGAGAAAAATTACAACAAAACGTCTTTAAACTCATAAAAGTACGTCAATAAAGTCGTAACTGTAGAAGAAAGAAGTGGCAAATATTGTCTTAATATTGTTAAGAATAAGTTGTAACGTTCACGTCAATTAAGTCGAATAACGAAAAGACGTTTTGAAGGATAGGACTCTGGGGTGGGAGCAAGGCGTCCCGAAAAAAAAGTAAGTATGACAGTTGTGAAGAAAATGTTGTAAATTTACAGCAATAATGTGTCAGCTATAGCAAAAAGGCGGTGATTAGACCAGAAGAAAGTTGAAAAAACAACAGTTTTACTATCACAAGAAAAAAGTTCATGTCAATTAAGTCGAATGACAAAAAGCCGTTTCAAAGAATAGAACTCTCTTTTCTGAAAAAAAAAATCATGAAAAAAAGGGTACAACGGTAATGAGGGGAAAAAAACATATATTTTTACATTTACACCAATAATGTCACAACCAAATTTTAGAAATTTTAGGAAAAAAGGCCTGCTAAAAAAAAATCTGGAAAAAGTCTAAATGAAAAAAGTGGATACATTTCAACAAAAAGACTTAAAATCACGAGGAAAACGTTGTAAACGTATGCCAATAAACTATAAGAATGTTGACAAACGATGACAAAAGTCTTAATATCGTGAGGAAACTTAAATGGCGAAAAGAGTGCATTTTTGTCTGGATTTGAACTGAAATGTAATAGCTTCTTTCATATTGAAGGCTCTGTTGTGAATATTTATCACATCCTGTCGGTCCACACACACACACACACACACACACCCACACACACCATCATTCACAATTTTTTAGTCCCTTCTGACCATCTGACTATCGTCCGCTGATTTGTCCTTTAAATATCATCACTTCCTCTGTCGCACGCCTCCTCGCCATCGCCATCTGTCATCATCGCCAACCGACGGCTGTTCCCACACCTCCGTTGGAAGCGGCCACTGAGTGTATTTTCTAACTGTGTGATTCCGGGGATGGTACCGCAGTGCTCCTGAGCGTAATGCTTCTCATTGGTGTGAACAAACAGCAGAGAGGCTGCTGCATTTCATAAAGGTTACTACGTGAGCAAGGATGTCAAACCAAAATAGGCTGAACCAGTTTCTAACATCCAGTGTTGATCCGGCCTCACTTTCGCATGAACAAAATGTGCATAACAGCATCTTTCTAGTCAGAAAATGAATGCTTTTTGCTTCCATTTTTTGCAGACATTTGCATGCCGTCGCACAAAAAAACTGGAATTTTTACACAATAAGAATGGATAATGTAAAATTGCAACATTAGAATGGTTATACTGTATACTTAGATGGTTTTAAGATAGAGATGGTGTCCCTCGTCTGAGCTACAGGACACTTCATTAGGTACAGCTGTGCAATCATAGGCCTTGCCCAAAGCTCCAGCATACCCCCGCAACCCCAATGAGGATAAGCGGCATAGAAAATGAATACCGGAATAATATAAGGTTGTTTTTTTTTTCATTATGAGCGTTACGACTCTCATCAAAATATTTAGAGAAAAATTTGTAACTGCAGAAAAAGTGTATTTATAACTTTTTATTTGTATGCAGTATATATTTTTATTCCATTCTTTGATATTACCGTATGGTGAAATAGTGAAACTTCCAGACTTTCTCACTTTCTTTGGATTGTAAATCATCAATTTACTTAGAAAAATAATATATCTGAATTTTTTTTCCTGTTACAGTCCTTACCTTTCTCATCAAAGCATTTAGAAATAAAAACAAAATTAGAACTGAAGACATATATGTATATATTTTTTGTATTAAATTTGTATTCAGAATCATTTCACTCATATATATATTTAATTACATTCTATTAATTTTAAATGTTTTATTATCATACCAGACTTCAGAGTTAAGACCGTATTTATACTACTTATGTATTCATGATAATAATTTAAATGTATATTTAACTAAAATAAATATACCACCGCAATATTGTGCAGATAACAATAAGCATTCTTTGCTTTTGTTTTTTCTGTCTATTTTACAGACGCTGCACCCAAAAGAAGACCCAAGCTTCTTGCACTGCTCGTGTTGACGCATGCTCACACTCTGTGATTCGCTACACCCACCCTTCTCCTCTCTCTCTCTCCCTCTCCTTCTCTAGTGAGGCGGAGCATCCTCTGCATCAGACAGTGATGGAAGAGCGGCGGGTCACCATAAAACACACATCGGCAGTCTCAGCAACGGTCTAGTCCCTGCCCGGGTGGCCCCTTGAGGTGATTCCAGTCGCTGCATGCAGGAGGAGGGCGGGCTAACAAGAAGGTGGAGTGAAAATGGGAAGGAAAAGAGGCGAAGATGGAGCGGCGGGGACGCTCGGTGAATGAACCAACGGCGTAGAGTTTTCAGGTAAGCGGGATCTTCCAACTGAAATAAACCTACTGACAATGCTGCAGGCGATAACTGGGACACCTATGGGGTGCTGGTCTCCATTCATAAATGGGTCACATGCTTGCTGCATAACAACAGAGGTCACCTTTTCGCTTGCATGCAAATGATCTTCATATTATAATATAAAAGCACGCACTGGTCATCATCACAGCATCCGCTGTTACAAGGGTGCAACCAGAATAACCTTGAGGATCTCATGACCCAGTCAGACAGACACACATTTACATAAGGACACACACACACACACACACACACACACACACACACACACACATGCGCGCAGAAGATGCTGCTATAATACGATATAGACCCGTAAAAGACCACAAAAAACACCATACAAATTGTACTAAAGCCAACATCCTGTCCTCCAAGAGATGTTTACCGCGCACAATATCAGCCGGCATCTCTATGTATCTCCTTTTAAGGGGCGGATGGAGCGCTATTGCAGATGTAGAGCACAATAATAGCAAGAATGAAAGAGGAAGGCACCCATCCCTGAAGGAGACCAGGTGACGGATGAGGTCCTTTCAAACGGCATCAGCAGGAACATCAGCCGTTGTTCCGCTCATGTCAATCGAAAGCACAAAAACTTGATTAAAAAAATATTGCAAAAATACTTAAACGTTTAAAACATTTTTTTTTAAATATTACATTATGTAGGATTAAAATTACAGTGATATAAGATTTTTTTCAAATTTTTAAAATATTTTTTAAATTAATTTTTTTAAATGTATGATTAAAATTGCTGCGGTAAATTCTCAAATATTTTTTCTACTTTGCTAATTTATTGACATTTTTAAAATATGTTTTAATGAATAGTTTATTATGTATGATTAATATGACTGTAATACATTATAAAACATTTTTCTTTGGCAACTTATTCTCATTTTTTTATGAATACTTTATAATAATTAAATGATTCAAATGACTGCAGTAAATTAAGAGATTTTTTTCTACTTTTGTAACTTATGTATATTTTTAAAAAAATATTTTTATTATTAATAGTTGATTATGTATGATTACAATTACTGTCCCACATTATAAGACATTTGTTCTACTTTGGTAACGTATTTAAAACATATTTTTGTATCAATATTTCATTATGTATGATTAAGATGACTATTACTGATTTTTTTTTACTTTTGTAACTCACAATTTGAAAATAAAATTTTTAAATATATTTTTAGTTAATAGTTTTACTATGTATGATTTGATGAAAATAAAAAATGAAAATTTCTGCAGTATATTATAAGATGTTTGCGCTACTTTGGTAACTTATTTACATTAAAAAAAACATTTATTCATAGTTTATCATCATGTACAATTAAAATTATCGAAGTTGTGTTAGAAGCCAAGTCCAATATAATTTTGAATTAACTGTAAAAAAAACAAAACAAAAAAAAAACATAGAAAAACTGTATTGGCTTGTACAGTATTTTGTCCATGGAAATTGGATAATTAAGAATAATTAATTGATTTAATTACAATTGCAGATTAAAAGATTAGTTTGGACACCGCTGCTGGTAGGCTGTCCCACTAGTGGTACACAGGCGTCACCTGGTGGTACTCACTAGACTTTAAAAAATAAAATAAAATATTTAAAAAAAGTAAAACATATACGGGTGTAAAAAAAAAGTGATGCAAATACAAATTTACTAACCAAAAATTTGCTGAAATGTTCTCCTCATGCGTAGATAGCATGGATAGCAAAAAGGGTGGTACAGTCGTCCCTCGTCACTTTGCGTTTCAACTTTCACAGTTTCACTCTATCACGGTTTTTCAAAAATATATGAATTAATAAATCATGCTGTTTCAGCCTATTATTGGTCCAAAAGTATTCATACAGTATGTTACATATTTTTTTTTTAAATGAAATATTTACAAGCATAAACATGGCTAAATGAAGTAAAATAAAAATATAAGGCATTGAAAAGATGCAGTCAAAGGAAGATGTTGTTGAAATGTAGTATTCTACTCTGGTCACTAGGTGTCAGTAATGCTACTGTAATGTTCAGTGAGACACACAAGCGCCGGACTTGATCACCAGCTTTTATTACAACAAGCATAAAAACCCTAGTAAAAATCTCTGATAAAAACACGGGCTACTTTTGTGGTCGTTGATCACGCAAAGCTGAAATTCAACTCTGAACCCCAACGTCACTTCCTGTCCACCTCTCTTTCAGGTACCGTAGGAAGCACATTCATAGCAACATACACAATAACGAGTCCTACTTTGCTGAAATTCACTTATCACGGTCGGGTCTGGAACAAATTAACCACAAAAACAAGAGATTCCTGTACTTGCAAAGTAAAATCTTTTTGAGGTGGTACTCGGTATCAAAAGTATGATAACTGCTGATCCTCCTTATCATCTGGCAGGTGTCATCTGCCCTACGTTGACGATGGAGTCCACCCACCTCCTGAGTGGCGCAAAGAAGCGAGTGAAGATCCACCCTCACACCGTCACCGCCAAATATGCCACGCACGCCCCTTACTCCCCACAGCCCGGCGTCCACACACACTTCCCTCAGCCCGGTGATGAGGGCTACGACGAGGCGCCGTCTTTCGAAGACTTCGGCTCCTTCCTGGAGGAGACATCAGACAGGAAGCAGCTGACGGAGCCCAAGAGGTGGCCTCTGACTCTGTTTGGTGCCAAAGACAAGGACAAGGGTGCCACCCCAAAACCCCAGGCGGAGGGGGGTGGCGATGGTGGCGACGGGGGAGCCAGGGTTGCGAAGGGATCTGGGAAAGGGGTTGGGGAACAGCTTGCTAGTTTTGGGGAGGCGTCTGTGTCCGCGTCCCGACTCACCTGGGTTGGACTCTTGGGGGCAGCGCTGGCTAACGGCTGCGTGATTATTCTGACTCGTGTGGCCTCGGAGCACTTCAGTCTGGGTCCCCTCTTTCTTCTGTTAGTACGGTCCATTGTGCAGCTCCTGTCCGTGGCCGTACCACTCCACAAGGGGGAGAATCCCTTTGGACCAGAAGGTTACCGACTCCGTCTGACATGTTATGGTGTGGCCTACTCACTCTCCCTCTGCTGCGCCTACTCCTCGCTGACCTTCGTCTCTCCTGACAATGCCACCACCACCTGGCGCCTAGCAACCACACTGCTGTCGGCAACCCTCGCCTTCCTGCTGCTAGAGGAGCGTCTGGGTTTGGTGGATGGCATCACTCTTGCGGCGGGGCTGTGCGGTTTGGGAGTTCTGCTACTTCCTGCTGCAGATGAGAGCAATTCTGATTCACCAACTGACCCGGTTGTGTTCTGGAGGGGTGCCTTTGGGTGGTCTCTGGCTGCACTTGCCGGGCTGTGGATGGCCCTGGCGCTGGTTGGGTACCGCTCCCTGAAGGAGAGAGTGGGGGTGGCCACTGCTCTGTTCACAGTGAGTTGGACGGGCTGCCTGCTGACCCCGGCGACACTGGCTCTGCTCCGGGAGGGCTGGTCTTGGCCAGAGAGCACCCCCGAATGGGGCCTGACCCTGGGCTTGGTGGCCTGCTCAGCCGCTGCCTTCCTGGGGGTCACACACGGCCTCACCCGCCTCCACCCGGCGCTGGTGTCGGCCTGCCAAAGCTTGGAGGTGGCACTCGCCACGATAGTGCATCTGGCCTTGCTGCCGACGGCGCCCACGGCTGCCGAGGTGGTCGGGAACGCGATGGTGATGCTGAGCGTCGGCTGGTTGGTGGCCGTGAAGCTGCTTCCCTCACGCGGGGCAGGGCGGCGCCACCGGGAGGAGTATGAGGAGATTCTGGACTCACCCATTAAATAGACACTTCTACACTCTATTGTATATTTCAACTGCTAGATGCTGATTGGAGCTTTATTACCTCTGCCAAGCACAATGTTTACGTTTGTTTGTTGGCTAGTTCAATGCAACTTTGAAAAGGGGAGCCAAGGAAAAACATTTGGAGGGATCAATTCACACCTTTCATCACTTGAATGACAATGGCGGGGCGATTCAACTCAATTATTCTAGGGGACACAAGCAATGTTTACACTAGTCAAAGATGTGACAACTGCTGTTTTTAAGAACATACTGCCAAAAATGTTAGTCAAAGATTCTCTAGATGACAGCAACATTCTGCTGTTTATAAGGACCAACTGCAAAACCACTATTCAAACACCCGTCCTATGATGCTGCTGAAAAAAAATTCTAGTTAAAGATCCTCTAAATGACAGCAGACCTACCGTACGAACACCAGTCCAAGATGCTCTATGTGACAGTAGAAGTTGTTCTTAGAAATCTACTGTAAAAGTCAGCCCCACTCGCGACCGATCTGATGTCCTTTACCAGTTGAATAGCCCTGAACTAAGTCATGAGTGGTACAGTCCAGCCCAGACTCTAAATGGCAATCTCCATGAACCAGGAAGTAGCCTGCAAACATAGCAATTTATTCTTTTTTTCCTTAACAGTTTGGCCTTGGTGGAGGTATTTGCTCCACTTTTGAGTGCCATTCTCATCTCATTTGTCGCGTCCTCTTTGTTTATTTCTCGGGGTGGGGAAAAGTGCCATTTGGTTGTCGTGTGTTACCACTTGATGTTGTGACATTAAAGTATGGCTGACCAGCAAACAGCTTGGCTCTCCAAGTCAGATCAATCATTACTTCTTAAAAGAAGGATTTTCATCACTTCACACTCACCCTGACAGCTCAGCCTTTGGCTTGTCAAGGATCCACGTCATCGAGGATCCGCACCATCAAGGATCCATGAAATCAAGAATCGCCACCATCAAGGATTCACACCATTAAGGATCCACGTCATCAGTGATTGGCACCATCAAGTCAAGGATCCACGCCATCAAAGTTCAGTGCCAGAAAGGATCAAGGATCGGTGCCATCAAGGGTCCATGTTAGAGATCCACGTGAGGGATCACCAAAGATCCATGGCATCAGCACCATTAAGGATCCGTGCCATCAAGGATCAGCGCCATCAAGGATCCACATCACAGATTACCAACAAATCCACAGCAACTACATCATTAATGATCCACACATCAAGCATCGACATCAGTAACAATCGATACCATCAAGGATCAAGGGATCAAGGATTAACACCATCAAGAATTCATGTCATAGATCACCAAGTATCGACACCATTACGGATCGGCACCATAAAGAATCCAAGGCATCAATGATCCAGCCATTGACGCCATCAAAGATTGACATCATGGAACCACGCCATCAATTATGGACGCCATGAAGAATATATGGGATAAAGGATCATCACAATCAATGATTGTCACCATCAAGGAATGGTGCTAACACAAAACGGCATCATCAGTGACCTACCCCATTAAGGATCCACACCATTGAGGATCGCTGTCAGCAATGGCATCAAGGATCAACGTCATCAAGGATCAGCGGCACCAAGGATCCACAACATCAACACCATCATCCACTCATAAAGGATGGACATCAGTAATAATCAACGCCATCAAGCATCAACGCCACCAGGGATTAATGTTTGACACTATCAAGAATCCACGTCGTAGATCACCAAGAATTGATACCATTAAGGATCAGTGCCATCAAGAATCCATGACATGACATGATGCCATCAAGAATTGATGTCATGGAACCGCGCCATCAGTGACTGACGTCATCAAGGAATCATGCTATCAAGCACTGTCGGCATCAAGGATTGACGCCATCAAGGATCAGCACCATCAAGAATAGACCGGATAAAGGATCATCGCCATCAAGGAACGGTGCCGACAAAAAACTGCATCATCACTGACCTACCCCATTACGGATCCACGCCATCGAGGATCGCAGTCAGCAATGATCACGGCCATTGACGTCAACAAGGATCAATGGACACAATAAAATATAAACACAAATAAATAAAAAGAGTGATGACTAGTAGCTCAGAAGTGACAGATCGGAGCAGCTAGGTGACAAAATGGGGAAAAAAATAAGACCAAGCATGCAATGATTATGTGTAATAAGTGCTTCTTCCCCAGCGTTTTCCTCATCATTAGTTAGCCACATACTTTTTAATTTTTTCTCATTATCCGCGTGTCTCTTGCAAGCTGCTTAAAGCATCAACACCGCAACGACACCACAAAGCCTCCATTCACCAAAGCATCTCATTAGTTGTGACCTTGGTGAAGACAAAAACAACTCACACAGTTGAGATGCAAACACACACACACACACACACACACACACACACACGCACACACACAAACACACACACGTGTTCTTGTTATTAAAGAATGTGGACAGGCAATGTTTTTTTAAGACCATAATCAAGCTTACATTCCACTTTTTTCATTTGCTTCTCACTGTTTTTTTGTTGTTTTTTTTTAACTCCACCAAGGTCATTTTGGCTTTGATTGCAACATAACCAAATAAAGATAACAAGACGTGAAAAATAAATGAGCTATATGTGCAACACTGACGTACATAAAAGGAGTCAAGCTCTCGGAAACTAAACATTTGATTACGGTAATGTTTTTTCTTGAAATTTAATAATTTCAGGAAAATATTTTTTTTCAGATTAGGATGATTTCACAATAATATTTTGCATATTAGATATTATGTTAACATGTTATATTATGTTAACAAAAATAAAACATTGACGTCACTTAATATATTTTATGACAAACATTTATTGAATTTTTATTTAACACAAAATATTTTTTGGATAATTCTTTGGATGAATATTTTTGTCACGATAAGCATTTTTATATTACATATTATCTTACTTTTGTGATGATCATCCTAATGAAGTTAAGAAATAAACAAAATGTAAAAACACCAATAAAAAACTTCAATTGAAATTGAATTAAACAAAACTTTAGAAAAAAATTAAACATCAACTTTGCTAAATATTTTTTAGGAAAAAGATTTAATGTCTTTCATTAAAAAAAAATACAAATAATTTTAATACAAATAATTATTTCTATTCTGATCATGTTACTATTTTTTATGTTCAATATTATATGATTTTTTAAAAATGTAATAAATGAAATAAAATGTTATAAAAATGACAAAAAAATAATAAAAATAAAAGAAATAACATTGGCTTTCTTCAATACTTTGAGTGATGCGCCAAACAAATACAGAAATGTAATTTTACACAGCGAGCAGCCTCTGACAAGGTACAAATGAGAGGAGGCGGGCCTGTGTCTGATTTGGACAAAAGGACTTATGGGCTGTGTGGGCGTAGTGAGTCTTGTCGCCATGTGTTTTTATTGATGAAAGTACACTGATAGTCCAAACAAAAAAACATGTCTTTGAAAAGGAGATCCCCTTAAACAGGATGAAGTGCAAAAGCATCAAGGCTGGAGTGTCATTTTTGTGTTATTTTGCATCTTCATGTGTCTCCTCTGTCTTTCTTCAACGTGCCCGCTTGTTCAATCGCTCTGCTCAGCTGCACGTGAACCCGCTGCAGCTCAGTTGCTATGGCAACTAAGGCCTTCTCCACTGAGGCCATGTCCAGAGGTGAAGTTACTTCCTGCTCCTTAAGACCAGACGTGAAAGGCTTCATCCCCAATCCAAGCACCGCCGCCAAGCTACCCTCAGGTCTTCGTGTTGGAAGGTGTCCCTCCTTGCCGCCGTCCTCCTCGGGAAAACTGTCCAGGATCTTCTGCAAGGTGGTGTTGACCCTCCTCTCCCTCTCCGCCGCCTCCTCGCGGAGCTCAGCCAGGCCCCGATGGAGCATCTTCAGTGTAGCCTGCTCTGCTTGCCCCAGGCAGGGTGAGCACTGACGGGACGTCGCCCTGGCTAGGTGGTCCACCTGCGCCCTGAGGGACACCATTCCTCCGCAGCATTTCTCCGAGGACTCCAGCAGCATGTTCTGCCTCATCTGAGAGTTCTCCAGGGCGATGAAGAGCTTGTCCCATCGAGTCAGCTCTGCAGCCAGGCATGGCGTTTGCTGGGACTCTTCTGAGGATGACAATCACAGATGTAAGTCCAGTCAAATGAATGAAGACGTTCCTCAACCAAAAACACTCTAGATATAAAGCACTACCACAAAAGTACTAGCTCACACCCAAGACGTAGTGTGGGTTTCCAAGAATTTAACTTCAGTATATCTACTGTATACTGTAATATGTTTTTTAATGCCTTTTAAAATGCATTTCTATGAAAACAATATATCACATTTTTATTTTAAATTAAATACACTGTTATTTTTAAATGCATTTCTGTTTATCAAATATGGTCAAATTATTATTTTTCAATGAATTTCTATTAATAAAAAATGTCACAGTTATTATTTTTTAAGTGCATTTCCATTAATAAAATATGTAATTATTATTTAAACACATTTCTCTTAATAAAACATTCAAATTATTATTTTGAAATAGTTTTCTATTCATAAAATACCATATGTTAAAATTGTTCTTAAAAATATGTGTTAATAAAATATGCTCAAATTATCTATTAATAAAGTACGTTAAATGTCTTATTTAAAATGTTTTGTATCAATAAAATCTCTTCCACTTATGACTTAAAAATGTATTTCTATTAAAATGGTGATTTAAAAATTCGATCCTATGAATAAAATATGTTCAAATGAGTCTTTAAAAATGCTTTTCACTGAATAAAAACACATCAAAAATATTCATTTAAAAATGCATTTCAGTTAAAAACAATTTTGTTTATTATTATTTCAAAATGTGTTCAAATTCTAATTTCAAAATGCACTTCTATTCATATGTTCAAAGTATTTTATGTTTTCCTATTATTACAATAGTGTGTTAAAATTACTCTTCAAATATGCTTTTCTTTTAATCTAAATATGTTTCAAGGAATATACAAAGGTGCGTTTCAATAAAAGATTGTTCTTTTATGATTTCAAAATGTGTTTTGATTAATAAAATATGTTAAAATCCATTTCTGTTAAAATGCAATGTATTTTTCTATTAATAAAATCTGTTAAAATTATTCTTTACCAATGCGTTTTTATAAATAAAACATGTAAAATTATTTTCAAATTTTCTACAGTAAAATATATTAAAAGGATCATTTACAAATGTTATGTTATGATTAAATATGTGTATATAAGTGTATATAATAATTTATATTTAAAAAAATGTATTTGCACCAATAGGATTAGGGTCAGTAGACAAAGAATAAATAAGTTGGTCTTACTAAAAATGATGAGTGGACAAGTAGACGACAGAACCTACCTTCCTGAGGCACCTCGTTGTCGTAGACGTCCACGTAGTCCACCTGGTTCAAATGTAGTGATGCACCCACGCAGCCCAGCACACACAGAAGTTGCCACACCTTCAACGCATCCATGATGGAGCTGAGGAGCGTTTGTCAGCGCGACCACAGAACTTCTTCAGTACGCAAGCAGCAGGTCCTGAAGCGCCTTGCTTTCAGTAAAAACTATTCACTGTGAGCCAATGTTGCGCATGCTGCCTTATAACTGGAGCGGCGGAAGTAGGGGGGAGGTCACGGGGGTGTGACAGAGCTGCATGGACCGGGGTGGGGGAGGGGGGCAAAGTGAGTAATGCTTCGGTGGAGGCAATGTCAAAAAAGTCCAAGTAACTAGAAGAGGAAATTGGGGCTTAAACATTGATGGACCACATCCATTCATTTCTCCCGTCACATGACTTGGAACTGCATGATCAGCTGCATAAAAGTCAGCCATGTGAACAACTACACTACCCAGTATGGTCAAATGCAATTCGACAATCCGTATTTCAAACCATTCCCATATGAAATAATGCAAATAGAATAAATATGTATGTCATGTTGTAACTTTCGCCATCATAAAGCTTATAAAGACTACACAGGTACATTTTTTTAATAACATTTTAGCAGCGGTAACTGGCATGTAAGTGCAAAAAGTCCAATTGTCTTTTTTTGGAAAAAGTAATCCAAAACTAATCTTTTTCTGTCAAATTTTATGTACAAAATGCACAATTGTAAATTCATCCTAAATTTGATTTGTATCTATTTGTTTTTTCATTGTACATGCATTTTTACACTCCACACACACAACAAAAATAACTTCACTTAACATAGTCATGGCAACTTGTTATATTGTTATATTATACTTGTTATATTGTGAAAAAGTTGAAGTTGGATCAAGGTCATATTTGAGGAAGAAGGATACACATCTGCTAGTTTAAATATGTTGTGCGGCATACCCCAGGAGTCAATACTGGGACCAAAACTGTTCAACCTAAATACACCGTCCGTATAAATGACATCTGAAAAGTTACGAAAGACCTAAAGCCAGTATTACTTGCAGACGGTACTACTGCATTTTGTTCCGGTGAAAGCACACAAGACCTCATGGTCAAAAAGCTCAAAAGTCACACATAAACATAAAAGATGGTTTGATTAAAAAAATGGCTATTCTTGAACTTAAGTGAAACTAAAATAATGCTATTTGGTAATGGCAGAAAGGATACTTATGTGCAAAATACAAACTGACGGCGTGGACATTGAAAGGGTGAATGAAACAAATGTGTGTGGGGGGGGGGTCATAATAGATGATAATATGAGCTGGAAATGTCACATTAAAAATATAAAACATAAAGTGGCAAGAAATACCTCAATACTGAAAAAAGCTACATCTGTTTTGGACGGAAAATCACTCCATGCTATTGTTCTCTGGTATTGCCATATCTAACTTATATATGGGGAAATAACTATAAAAGTACACTTCACTCACTAACAATCATTTAATAAAGAAGATCATTTAGGGTAATCCATAATGCCGCTTAGAGAGAACATACAAACCCTCATTTTCCAAAATCGCAGTTATTAAAATAAGTAAAGTACATTTTCAAGCTAAAATGATGCATAAAACAAACGATAGCCTGCTACCCAAAATGTTATTCAACTCTTCTCAGCAAGAGAGGAGAAATATGACCTTATTATACCATATGTAGAATCAAATTATGGAACGGATTGAGCAGGGAACTCAAACAATGCACCAAAATGAGCCATTTTGAGAAACATTACAAGCAGTTGATGTTTGCAAAGTACAAGGAACCACTGTATGAATTAAACCATTACCATTACCGTGCACATACAATGCTATGTCTGATCACACTTACACTGACTCTTATTATTATTTGTTTTTTTAATTTGATCTATTATTATTATTCATTTATTTTTTGTTTTCCTTGTGGGTACATTGCCTGTACTTTGTACTTGCACATTATCCAACTATGTTTCTGTCAACTATTAACCTTTCATCAGTTATCACTATTATATATTCATTATTATCAATCATGATTATTTATCACATTGTTATACTACCTTATCATTTTCCTTGTATTTAAACTGGCAAAGAGTACATTTGGAATACAGGAAGTGAACAAATGCATTGCAATTGATATGAAACAAATGGGGAGGAGGATTAAATAAGCTTTGCGCCTTCCTACTCCTTTTTGGACAGATAGAAATGTGAATTCTGTTATGTAATGTATTCCAGCGTAACCTGTATGCATGTTCAAAATCAATTCAACCATTACTGTTACCCTTTTAATTGTGTAGAACAGAATAATATCATTATTGTTTTTTATTTTATTTTATTTATTTTTTAATTGTATTGTATTTGTTAATTGTATTTTTATGAATATTTTTAGCACACCTTTTTACAATATAAGTCGTAATGAAATTATAATATAAATGTTAAAAAAGTTATTAATTATTTGTAATTATTGTAACACTTTAATCAGCATTTTTAAAATTAAATTAAATTAAATAAAATTAAATTAAATACCTTTTACCTTTGTCCTTGTTTTTCTGTGCAGGGTGTCGGTCTTCCTGACATCAAGCTGCCATCAGGGTGAACCACGTGCTCCTCTGCTGACTGGCTGACGCCCCCACACAGGATGGTGGAGGTGCTTTTCCTGACATTGCCGACACCTGTTGACCCCGGGCCCTCATCTGCAACAACAAATAAAATTTGCCCTCTTTGAGCGTTTGCAAAGTCAAGGTCAGTGGACGACAAAACACACAAAGGCAGAAGAAGAAGAAGAGTGAATTCTCAAAGGAGGTCAAGAATGTCCACAAAGGAAATGCTCTTTTTTTTTTTTTGCATGGTATCAACTTAGTTGAATTCATTCTTGACTCTTAACAAAATCCCCACCGGACAGGTCTGTTCACTCACAAAACTTAACAAATTTAGTAGCATGCAGCGTGCAGGGAAACAACACAGAAATGTGAGGGACAGAGAGGATGAAGAACGGACTCACATGCCCGGACACCCAAAGCTATTTGAATCAGGTGAGAAGCATGTGGAGGACTTGTTTTGGAGACAAGAGGCCTCATAGCCTCGAGCAGATAATCATAGCAAGTCGGTGTGACTAGAATGTGTACCTTAGCTGAAATACATACGTATGTTAGTGCATGGTTCTAACGAACATTAGTCAAATCAAATGGAATAATGGACACAAACCGTATATTCCTGAAAATGTAAGCCTAGTGGAGACACATAATGGTATAATATTCATTCATAATGAATTTGTTTTAATTCATTTGATACATTTTTTATGTTAAAGATGCTAAAATGAATCCAGTGTACTGTAGGTGGAGAATATATGCTAAGCTATGTGATGGGGTATCAAAAGATACTCGGTTCACGGGATGAAACGATACACGAGATTGGGTCTGCGAGAGCAAGACGAGATGAGATGTTACCTTTACCTTTAAGAAAAGTACAATGAAAAAAGATTTAAAATATATGACAATATATTGCAATCTACAAATTTAATTCTACTACGTTACACTCTTCTGCAGTCTGTGTGTATGCTAGCCGCCCCGTCCTCCACCCGTCGAGACAAAGAGACTGTATAACTGACAAACAAGGACCGACTCCGTTCATGCCGTTGTTCTATGCAACAAATGTGCCAAGGTGCTGAAACCAATGCACAGCGTGAACCCTCTTCTTGCCTGTTGGGAGGCGGGAGAGGAGGAAAACAGACACTCGTGCACATGGCAACAGATTGAGGCCGGCAAACTTATCGAGTCCATTTAATTTATTACGTGATTAATTCATAATTTTATTATTGTCACAGGCTTAGTGCCCACGAGACTTTTTATTCTGAACAAGAAGTTTTAATTTGGCGAGATCTTGTGACACCCGTAGTATGTGAGCAAAATATCTTAGCTTTGTGTTATAAGTGACAAAGCTAATTACAGCGTCATCTAATAATGCATTTGATTTGTACAAGACAGCCGTCCTTCGCCACGTCACACTTGTTTGTTGTGGGATTGTTGTGTGCCTGAATTTAGCTAGGTGCACGTTTTCAAGTAAGAATACATGGGAATCTAACTGTTCAATACATTGTTTTAAATGCAAAATAACAAATTGCCTTCTGCCTGAAAAGGTAGCAGCTGTACCATTACACCACCTTAGACTGAAGGGTGAACGAGTGAATTCTGTTCTTTGGCAATGCGATGTCAGATCACTCTTCCCTTCTTTTCTCTCCTGCCTCGGGCTCTATGCCTCATAGCATTTGTGCCGTGAATGTGCCCCCATGAATCGTGGGGGCCCTACGCACAGCATTGCCCTGCATTCTCGATGCTGAGGGCCAATAAAAACCAAGCATTTGGTAGAAAACGGCCCCCAAGCCACACTTTGGACACCCGTAATGTCGGTGAAACGGACCAGTGTCGCTGAGTTGACACCTGTAGGACACTCCTACATTTCAACCTCCAACAAAAACACTCCCTGCTGACAAAAAAAAAAAAAAAAATTAAACGGGGAACCCACGGGAGAAGAGGTGATGAAAGCGGGATTTTTGGAGAGCAAATACATTTCTAAACCATTCCCTTGTGTTTGGCTGTGACGTTGGTGGAAATGCAAGCGTGTGGGGGTAGATGGGGGGACGGAAAATAGGACAATGGAAAAGAAAGAGTGCAACATGGTTTTACTCACGGAGAAAGCACATAGTAACACTGACACCAGCCAGCCAGCACTATGTCATGTCCTACTTGGGTGGACTCCAGTAAGACAATGCGGTCCAAAGCGTCAACCGGGGGCCATCTTTGGCCCACAGCTCATTTAAAAAAAAAAAAAACATTATTAATGAGATATACAATTAGATATTGCTTTTTGCATCTTTAATGTACAACATGAATGCGGTAAGATCTCTAATAATGTGTGACGAAAGGTTAAAATGCAGGATAAGGACGTGAATGTACCTGATGACAGTTGCAGCCATTGTTGTGTGCTTCATGAAGGTCTTCTTCTTGCACGCGATAAATGAACCACCTCCGATGACAATGTATACACAGCAACTTTTTTTTATTCTGTTCCATCCGCTTCTATAATTCAGTCAATAGCGTTTTTTTTCTCTCCATCCTTCCCGTGTCATCACACAGCAGCATCATGTCTCTGTAGGCCTGCAAAGACATGAACGTAACAACAAACGTGGGCCAGGAAATGTCGCTGCAGTGTTCCACAATCACCAGGAACACTTTCAGGGAGATCTATTTTAGAAGTGTACCAGTTCTGGTTTTGCTGAGTCACAGGAAAGACTTTTATCACATTTTTATCACTCGAACAGTCGCCTGATACTATCTGTGGTTGAGTCCCCTACCAATATTTGGGTAAATTATTAGATTAGGCAAGTAGTAATTAATAATAGTATAGATTATTATTATTATTACTTTATTTTCTATGCTGCTTATCCTCATTAGGGTCCCGGGAGTATGCTGGAGCCTATCTCAGCTGAATTCAGGCGAGAGGCGGGGTACACCCTGGACTGGTCGCCAGCCAATGGCAGGGCACATATAGACAAACAACCATTCACACTCACATTCATACCTATGGACAATTTAGAGTCGCCAATTAACCGAACATGCATGATTTGGGAATGTGGGAGGAAACCCACGCACGCACGGGGAGAACATGCAAACTCCACACAGAGATATCCAAGCAGAGATTCTGTGTGGCCAACACGCTAACGACTTGGTTAAATATGAAAAATGATTATTTATATATATATATATATATATATATATATATATATATATATATTATTTATTTATTTTCCAATTAATGAATGACATTGTTAAATATGTAAATTGATTACACATTCATAATTATTTTACATTAACCTTTTCAATAATTTTATTTCATATTATTTTTATTCATATTTAATATATTTTACTGTACAATACTGTATATTAATTATGTGACCAACAAGTAAATATGCAAAATGATATATTCTTAGATTTATTTTCAACTAATTACATTGCTTGGCATATTAATGGCTAAATGTGTGAATTACATATATTTATATTTAACTTATGTTGCTTCTTACGTTTTCACTAAACTTTATTTCATATTAACTTTATTCATATTTTTATTACATATTATACAATTAATTTATTTGCATTCATGTTAGAAAAAAATAACTATAACGTTTATTTAAAAATATTTAATAATTGTTGAAGTGATTATGAAATATCTAAATTGATTATTCTTATTATATAAACATTATATATACCGAATGTTTTAATTACTGAACTAAGATGACTTTTGTATTATTCATGGTTATTACGGTATTCATTTCTCCCATGACTAATAATAATTGGTTGCTTAACCACAATGTTTGCAGTGTATCAAGGAGGTTCTCCGCTAACTTAAACCTACGTGAGACAATTGCGAGGTCAGAAGGTCTGAGATGATCTGGACCAGCAAACTAACGACAAATGTAACACAAGTGCCGCAAAATTGGACAACTGCAGGGCTTGACGTCACTGTTTGCATATTTATTTCCACTTTTACAAATGCCAGCCGAGCGGGCGCTGACATCAGCTACGTTGTACAAGCGGGCCTATACAAACACACACACACACACACACACACGTACGTCTTTACATGATGTAGAGCTGCTGCAGAAACATGACATCATGTGCATGTATGCGTTTCCATGCATGCGTCCCCAGAGCGGAACCACACTACAAAACTGCCTCTATGAGGGAAAATTAACTCCATCTGGATGTGGAAACTCAGACCCATTTCACCTATTGGGAGCACTAGGGGGGCGAGATTGTGATATGTGTGTATGCATGTGCATGTGTGTAATGATCCTTTTTCACCTCACTTGGCTTCTTGACATCTAAACACAAACGCACGCACGCACACACACACACAATGAAAAATGACCTCAACCAGAATGGGCATCACATACCCTTCATTCGCTGCACCTGCACAATCCAATACAAAACCTACATTAAAAAAAAATCTGCACTTAGAGAGACAAGTAAATCACAGTTTTGATTGTACCAATTTAACGTTTGTTGTTTTAGCTGCAGTTAAAGTGACGTAGAACTTTGCGGCACCCTGCTGAGAGTTGTTTCGATGTTTGAACCCTCTCAGGCAGCTAAATAATGTTACCAAAACATGAAACTGAGCATTGCGATTTTTACTTCAAATGCAGACTTTTTTTTTTTTAATAGAGCTTTTGTATTGGATCCCTTGTCTTGTCTTGTGTGTAGTTTTTTGTTAGGCTAATGCAAAAAAAAAAAAAACTCACAAGAGGACAGACAAATGCATATTAGGACACCAACAGTTGGCATGTAGACATACAGCACAGCTATGGCTAAAAGCTATACTGTGCAACGATAGCACATCTACTCATGATTATCCATCTTCTCCTCTTGGCTGCAGTCGCCCTCATCCGTTTGCGTCACATCCCGACCACCTGGCCCATCTTTTCCATTAAACGTCTCGTCGTTAGGCGCCATATATGTGCAAGCGATCACTGCAGCTGTTTCGCAGGACGTCCGGCTTAAGGTTGGAGGGTCAGGGGTGTCTTCGTTGGTACCACTTTTGGTAGTTTGGTGGCATGATGGAGGCTGATACACTGGCGTAGGTCCCTGTGTGTTGTTGCTGTTGTTGTTATTTTTCTCTTCAGGCGCTGGCGCTGCTGCCGCAGCTTCTGCTGTCCAAGAGTCCTGGTCAAATTCCGGCAGGTGGTGGACGACGACGGAGACCGGAGAGACATGATTTAAGCCTGCAGCTTGCTTGTCTGCTGAAGCCTCATTGTTATTGATAATAAGTCCATTGGTAATTGATGACTGCCACTTGCTGGAGCACAAGACTGCTGGAATGCTGGAAGCAAAAGGCCACACATATTTGCTGTGCTTTGGTCCCCAAGAAATGTCTTTACTCTGTAGGACGTGCTTGTGTTAAAAATCATTAATAATATAAATTAAAAAAACGGTTCCTGTATTATATAATATATATGTATAATTTGTATAATGTTAAATAATTATATATTATGTATTATTTTTATTATTGCATAATAAATATATTAATATAAAATATTATAATATACACCTTAATAATTAATAGCAATAAAAAAATTAAAAAATTAAAAATAAAATAAAAAAAACAACAATGAGGATATTATTCCAAATCCTAACAAAAAGTACAACAGTACATATGCAATAAACTATAATTAAAAGAAACTATAATAAAATTATTTTAAAATGATATTTAAAAATAAATTAGAAATAAATTGTTCAAACATTTACATTGAATTTTTAAAAAATCATGTCACTCTCAAATAAATAAATGTCTAGCTATTGTTTTACTAAGATAAAAAACAAAAAAATAATAATAAAAATCACCCACATTTTTGAAATGATCCTTTCCAATGTACAAAACAATAATTAATCAATACATAAACACATTGACTGCCTAATTTGCAAATGTATTAATTAAACTTACTTTTAGCGTTCTTTTTAACCCATCAAAATTAAAACAAGGTTTTCATATCAAGTAAATAAATTACGGTAACAAAATCTGGCAAAAAAAAAAAAAACACCACACCTTTTATCAAACAGCATAAAAATTCAGGTTAAAATGTTTTAAAACAACATGTTATTGATACAAATAATGACTCTAAGTACTTTTCCCCACTTAGTAATCCAAATTAAAATTAAAAGCAAAAAAAGCAAATAAAAACATTCCCCAAATTTTTAAAATGCTCATTTCCACTGTATAAACAGAATTATTTTTTTTAAATTAACACATAAACAATGACTACATAATTTTTCAAAAATATTTTTTCTAGGTTTATTTTTTTAACCCATCAAAATTATAACAAGTGTTTTCATATTTTAAAAAAGTACATAAATTCATAAAATTAGGCAAAAAAAAAAACCTCAATTTTTTCAAACAGCATAAAAATTCAGGTTAAAATGTGTTTTAAAACAACTTATGAGTGACTGAAATAATGACTCTAATTTTAACTACTTTTGCCCACTTTGTAGTCCTAATCAAAATTAGAAGAGAAAAAAATAACATGAAAAATGTGGCAAAGAAATCCACCATAGTCTTTTCAGATGGCATATTTGATCAAATGTGAAGTACACATGTGACAGTGTGCAAATACAAACCTGGCCAGTTGTTTCTGCAGCTCCAGGGCGTGTTGCTTGCACTGGGCGTAGTAACACGTCTGAGCGTCCACAAAGTCGGTCAGACTCTGCATGTGGTTGCTCTAAGGGCCGGGGAGACACGAAGAAATAAACAAGGTGGCGCGTGACTAAAAAGGACACGCAATGGCGTTTCTGGGCAACACGTGCTGTGTTCATCTTTCACAATAATATGGAAAGACTGCAGCAAGTGTGACTTCCATTGTGTTTACGGTGTGTTTGTACATACGTGGGTGTGGTTGAGCTCTCCGAGAAGTTGACGCGTGACTTCCGACTGACGATCAAACAAAGACTGAAAGATTCTCAGCTCCATCTCTGCCTAAAAAACACAAAATATATATATTTTTTTAGTTCTGCCTTGAACTGTTTAGGAAACAGCAACATGACACGATTCCCTCACCTGAGAGATTTCTTGCGCCCACATCTGATTGGACGAGAGAGACAGAGGATGAGGACGAATCCGTGATATCGAATGAGACGCTCACTCACCTTCAGCCAGCGAACACGCACGAATCTCAACATGTAGGACATGTGGGACAAGTAGTCGTTCTCCACCTGGTTTGAGTTCAGGGTCTGACACAAAAAGAGGACACAGTCCATTAAAATCATGCCAATACCTAAAAATATGATCACTGGCCATGGTAACCATGACAGCACCAAAACAGCAGTCCAGTGGAACCTCAGAAGCTGGAACAAAATAAGTTCTCCTATCCTTTGTTCTACTGCAACCCTGGGCTGGAAATGAATGGTTGGACCACAACGTATCCCACTAGGAAAAAAATACAGACTTAAGACTCACTCTGGACTCCTGTTCAGCCTCGTGAGCTCTCCTCAGTCTGCTTTTGGCGATGTCCAAGTCCAAACGCTTGTTCAGCAACATTCTGCGCTCATCCTAAAGGCATATAATGTGTACAGAAGCAGAACTGTAACACACAGTTTCAGGTCTGTGTGGTCATGGATGTTTTACCTGTATGGCTTTGTATTCACACCCGCTGAAGCGGCGGAGTGGAGTGAGAAAGTGGATGTTGGTGCTTTGGACAAAGTGTCTTTGGGCCTCGCTAAGCTGCTTCTGAGCCTCGCCACACCTGAGCAGTGCCGTTCCTGAGCAAGATATTCAAACGCAACCTTTCAAATTCACAGTAGGGTGGTAAGATGGTAAGAAACTGGATGGGGTACTCACCGTAAGGTGTGTTGGTCCCCATCTCCAATCCGGCTTGAGTCATTTGGTCTCCCAGGACATCATGTGCATGGGGGCGAAGAGGGGCGGGCCAGTCCAGATGCTCATATAGTCGGTCTTCCAGCCGTGCTGCTGCTCATTACAAAATAAATACAAACAAACTTTAGAGGCACAACCGGATATTTATTATGGCGCAAGTAATGCATCATTAAAAAAGAAAAAAAAAAAAAAGAAAAAAAAAAAAGGATGCCCCGCAGGATAGGTCACCGCTATTCATGGAGGTGATGTTCCAAGACCCCGATCGAATCAAAAACTGTAAAAATATATATTTTTAATCCCCTACCCTAAAATATATAACTACCTATGTGTAGATAGATACAAAAACACAAGTGCACTTGTGAATTTATAGGTTTATCAATATAAGTGTATTTGTATGTCTAACAAAGTCATTTTTAGTGACCTTCCAGGACATTCAACAAGTACTCGAGTTTTTAAGAGTCACCCACTAGTAAATCGAGTACTCGAGTTCACGGTTCACTTGTCGGCACCCTCATGCTGGGTTGGCAAGTGAGTCTAGGTTCGCGAGTTCCGGGGTTCATCAAGGGCTGGATTGGCTTGGCTTTTCCGAGCCAGCTGCTCGGACAAGAACAGGTAGTGGAAACAAACTCACCTGGGCTGGGCTGCAGCATGGCCTCCGTCTGTGAGATTATGTTGTCCGTCCAGGTCTTGGTGGCGTCCGCCCGGGTAAGGAGCTCCTCCAGACCGGGGTCCAACTCAGTCTTGTCGGCCTGGCCAAGACTCTCTCCGGTATACTAAAGCACAGCAGGAAACATAACAAATTAACGCACTACTGCTCGCTCACTTCCCAAATAACATTCTGGTCGCTTTTTTTCTTCACCTGGACGGCCCGGTTAATAAACTGACCAGCGTCCACTGCCAACCGCGTCAAATCCATGGCGACGTCCTCAAGGTCGAGCTTGTTGTCGGTCGACACTGGCGGTGCTACTGGACAGACTACTCGCAAACCGAGCTAGGTGAGCCGCCCGCTGACCTCGCCATGGGTCAAATGAGCCAAACCAACCCCACGAGGATGACGACGTCGTGTTGTCAGTTTAGCTTTCCTCCATTTTTGCTCACTTCGGTGAGGTTGCTATTAAATGGCTACAAATACTACATTTATGTGGGAAAATATAAATGTTACATTTAAAGCTTTCGCTCGTTGCTGTTTGACAGCTCCAAGATGACGCATCTGATTGTGACATCCCCTTCCGGTTTTAACCTAAAAAATAAAAGCGTATGCGGAAGTGCTGTATTACTGGACATTGTCTGTTAGAAAATGTCAAATTTGTAATGTCCAGGAGAGATGTTCTTTTTGCACCCATTTAAAAAAACAAAACAAAACAAGTTTTTCCTCAACATGGTGCAGCTTCAAATCAGAAACAGAGCTTGAGCACAAGCCATGCATTAACAAAAAGTAGAAAAGCAATGACTATAAATACAGTCACTTTCTGGGTTATTAAAGTCATGTCGGGTTACAAAACTGCAGCACTGCAACCGTTAACTCCAACTGGTGCTTGTGAGGGGATTAAACTAAACTAGGTGACAGTCTGACTCTAAAGGAGGGTTAAAGAGATTAGACGGCACATTTCTGACCAACAACACACACATACACACACATACACACACACACAAAATGGCATAAAGCATACAAAACATAATCCTTATTTATTACAAAAACATGTACATGAATGTTGCTTACCAGAAAACAGGTGAATGATAACTGAGGGCTGTTTGAACTCTAATGCGTCAAAGTATGGTATTTGTAAATGTGTAAGTGCACTTTACAGGTAAGGCCCCCAGCCGAGGTACATCAGACACAGCAGTTTGTCATCTGTGGATTCCTGAATAAGATAGTGGACGTGTCCCTCGATGGACAATGGCAGCCCCAGCACTTTGTTCCTGCTTTTAATCACGCCCTGAAGACGCTGTTCAATGTCACACACGTGAGTTTTGGCCTGACAAGTTGAACAGATGATAGAGAAAAATGATAATGAAAATGTACTGTGGTAGCGCATGCAGAGATGAGGTTAGCAAATTGCACCTTTTCATTTACTATCTCTCCAGTTTCGTTAGCCTGCGTTTTGCACAGTCCTTTGCCTTGCTTGCTCCACTCCACCAGAGGGTCGTGCAGAAAGGTCTTCAGTACACTGAGAAGGAGAAAAAAATGGAAAAGTAATTATCTGTTGCCAAAAAAAAAAAAACATTTATAGTATTATTAATTTTTCTTTTTTTAAATAATACTTCATCAGCGTTTCCTCATATAATGGTAGGATGTTATTTACACAATTGCAGAGAATACCGAGCCTCTAGTAAGGATAATGCTTTGATTAAGATGAAAAAATATTCTAGTAAATAGGGGTGTCACAAGACACCCAACTCACGAGACAATGCATGAGATTGGATCCACGAGAACATTCATTTAAAAAAAGTACAATGAGAAAATATGACTGGACAAACAACCTTTTTTTAATTTAACAGTCACCAGACAATGCAGGTGCATTTTGAAATGTTTATTGTCCCACAAATTGACGCTAAGCAATATTATTGTCAACATTTTTTGAGACGAAATACACCACTGTTACAATAATATATATAATAATAATTATAAATAATATCATAATAATGCAACATTTCCTCTAATATGTCATCTTTCACTCTGTAAAGTTGCGGAATTGCCGTTTGTGACATGAATTTTCTCACACGCAATTCATACTGTAACGTTTGCTGCATTGATTGAAATGCTGGCTTTTCAATGGGGGTGTTGGCATTAATAGTTCTACCTTGAAGCTCACAGCGTTTGTCTTATCTGCTTGTTTTTGTCTATTCACGTCAGGGCTGTCCAGCTGTCCTTTAATATTTATAATTTTAAAAAAATGTTACACATACAGTATATATAAAGACAAACCTTTGTGTGTGTGTTTTTTTTTAGTTATTATTATCAACATTTGAGCTTTTTTCTTGTTACATTGTGTCTTTTTGCTGTTAAAATAAATAAATAAAAAATTCTGCAATAAGCCACTTTGGGAACGCATGTCTGTTTCGCCAGGAAGGTGAGGTGTTGCCAGGCGATGGAAGAGTGAGTCCAAGCTCTGCCTTCTTGGCTCTGTCGCTGGTCAGCGGTTTGGTTTGCATTGTGGAGGGTTTTTTACAGCTTTCAGACTTTGCATTGTACAGCGGTACGTAGGTGGAGCTCCACAGTCGCTCGCCTGCACGGTGGATACTTCATCTTTGTTGACTGCTTGTATTTAACTACCGAATAAACGAATGACGCAAGAAACACTTCCTGTCTTTCACTTTTAATGCACACCCTCCTACTCGCTAAATATAGCGACCGTGTTCGGTGATCGCCGGAGCTTGTAGAGTTGGTGCTCTGCCAAAGGTAACAAGCATAAACAGAACCGCTCTGTGATTAAGCGAGCAGACAAGTCCGAACATCTATGTGTTTTGATGCCTAAAATATGTAGCCCGTTTCACAAATATGCTTGTGTTTGGATGTGTTGGTACCTCATCAGCGGCTCCCTCTGGTCCCTCATCAGCCTCAGTGTGACCTCACAGGCCTGCCTAAAGAGGCCCTCTGTGCCCATGGGCCCCATGGCGTGGACCATGTTTTGGGTCAGTCGGAAAGGAACCACCTCGGGGACGTCGAATGTCTCCCCCTGGTGGAGAAGGATGGGAAAGATGTTTCATCAATTTCAATGGGTGTCCAAAGTTCACGCCCTGAACATATTGTAAAAATAAAATGAATTCATTATTAATGAGATATATTATTAGAAATTACACTAATTTGCTTTGCGACCTATCTTAGCATATACAGTAATCCCTTGTTTATCGCGGTTAATTAGTTCCTGTGATAAGTGAATTTCCGCAAAGTAGGATTCCTTCTTTATAAATGGAATATTGTCGTAGTTACGGCATAGAAAACCTGTTTATGATCTTCTAAATATGGTTTTTAACATTATCAGAGCCCTCTAGACATGATATAACACCCCTATAATCACCTTTACATTCGTATTACCCAATATAGCAGAGAAAACAAGCCACTTCAGAGATAAATAAGACTGGTGCTTGTGTATGTTGCAATAAATGTCTTCCGGGCGTGTGGACAGGAAGTGACGTCGGGGTTGAGTTTTAGCTGGATTACAGCCACAACAGTAGCCAGTGTTGTTTGTATTTATTATTATGATTATTATGTTATTATTATTATTAAGACATCAAAGTATCATAGCCCCCCCCCCCAACAAGCAATGCGTACCTTGTTGAAGAGGCAGTTGAAGTCTACGTGCACACATTCCCCCGTTAAGGAGTCGAAGAGGATGTTTTCTCCGTGGCGATCCCCCAAGCCCAGGATGTAGCCCACCATGGACATCACCGCTGTGGAGCGGCAGTATGCGGAGCGACTACTGTACCTGTTAAATAAATATGCTAAATATCGTCGGAGTGTATACAACATAAAAGACTCTTACCATGACGTCGGGTCGGGGAAGGTGCGGAGGAACCACTCGTGGAAGATGGGAGGGTGTCGAACGCACAGCACCTCCTTGTGTATTCGAAGTTTCTCCTCAAAGGGGGCCGTCTTTGGCAGAATCAGCTTCCTCAGCTCTTTGCCCGACAAGTAGACACCTGAACATCGCGCAGACGGCAAATTTTATTCATTCATTGGTTCGTTCATAGCTTATGTCCTGGAAGCCTACCTCTCTCCTTGTACAGTTTGGTGAGGATGTGCCGAAGCCCCGCTGTGTTGCTGACCCACTCGATGATGCCGCACTCCTCGTTGAGTGGGATGACGGCGTAAGTGCGGATGTGGAGCTCCCGCCGCCGCGACTCTGCGTCTTTCCGTAAGCACTAAGCGCACATCAAAACAGTAAATAGCGCTTAAAGGTCGCTATTGTAGTATTTTCAACAATTATGAATAAGTGTCAGACATCCCACAACAGTGTGTTGGCCTGCCGGAATTTAGACTTTTGGTAACCCCTACTGGAAGTTTATGTGTCTGTAGCTTTAATGCAAATGAACTTTGTTTGTCCATCCACTTCATCAATAAACGCTGCACCTGAAATAGAGCATGACCGTGACACACAAAACATATCATACTGTAATATACAGTATATGATTGCAATTTAATATTGTTATTTACATATGGGGGAAAAAAGATACAATAATGTATAATTTTATTATTAGCATAGACCTGGTACTCACTGCAGTTGAGTAAAAAAAAAAAAAAAAAAATCCGCCACATATGAGAATATGCAACATTGTTTTAAAAGTTGTGGCACCTTGTTAATGAGGCAGTTGAACTCCATAAGTCTGCAGTCTTTCCTCAGGTCATCTTTAGGTTTGCACATCATGGTGTAGCTCCGCCCATCTGACCCCATCAGACTGATCTTCTTAGGCTTCTGTAAGGAGGCCAGGATCTCCACCTACATGCAAACACATCATGCTACCATTTTAAAATGTACAAATACAGACACCACTTTGATTCATTCATGTTATTTTCCTTACAGAATCTTCAAAGCTGGCCAGGTAGGCCCAGTGTCCCGGAAAGGCGTCGTGCTCCGTGTTTGCCCCGCCGGTAGAGGGCAGCGTTGGGATGAGCACAGACTGCAGCGGGATCAGGATCTCGCTGAAGGTGGGCTCCTCCACCAGACGTTTCAGCTGCTTGAAGTGGACGCTCATGCTCAGGGTGGTGCAGTTACCGTCCACCTGCACAACCCATTTGAAATACATCATCTTAATAATAATACAAAACATTTGTTCCCATGAAGTTTTGGTGAGAATCCATATGTTGGATAATAAAAAAAAAAAAAAACACACCTTTGTTTGGGCAAAAATGTAAAGAAAAAAATCTTTTCAAATTTGAGATCTTGCGCAGGTTCACGATTATTAATTATTTTTTAATTTGACTGTTGATGCTCAAAAAAAAATATAATTATTAGTTTTAATAGAACATTATTATTATTAGAACTTAGTAGTTCATTTGATGTCTATGAGTGCCGCACGGTGGTCTAGTGGTTAGCATGTTGGCCAATACAGGAACAGCCTGGAGATCGGGAAGACCTGGGTTCGATTCTCCCCTGGGCATTTCTGTGTGGAGTTTGCATGTTCTCCCCGTGTGCGCGTGGGTTTTCTGCGGGCACTCCAGCTTCCTCCCACATTCCCAAAAAACATGCAGGTGAGGTTAATTGGCGACTCAAAATTGCCCATAGGTATGACTGTGAGTGTGAATGGTTGTTTGTCTATATGTGCCCTGCGATTGGCTGGCGACCAGTCCAGGGTGTACCCTGCCTGTCGCCCAAAGTCAGCTGGGATAGGCTCCAGCATGCCCCCGCGACCCTAATGAGGATGAAGTGGTATAGAAAATGGAGGGTGTCTATGAATAATTTTATGATTTTTTTTTTTTTTTTTTTTTACATTAAATTAGAACATGGTTGTAATGAATAAATGAAAATTTGAACGCTGTACAACCCCTCCCGTAACGGGAGGGGTTTGTGAGTATTTGGTGCCTACCGGCTTGTTGCAGAGCTCCAGCAGCTTGTCGGTGAGCCTGTTGGCGTCGCCGATGAACTTCTCCAGCGACTGCTTGAGGCTGATGGCCTTCTTCAGGATCTGATTGCAGCGGTTCATGCGAGTGGGATAGGACGACTGGGGGGGGATACAAAATGCATCCAAAGAACGTGTTACTAAAAGTCCTCCTACAAGCGCGGAGGCATTCTAGTACCTTGGACACGGCCGTCATCAGCCACATGGCCTGCTGGGGGTATGCCAGGAAAACTTTGGCCACGATGGTCATGAGGACGGTGAAGACGTCGTCGCTGGAGTGGCATACTCTGGAGATGAGCTGCGAGAAGGCGGTCAGGAACTGGTAGGGCGCCAAGTTAGCGCAGTGCTCGCTCACTGCCGTGTTGATTTTGGACAGCTCCTGGCGCATTTGCCTGTCGGCCCGCCCGGCTACACACGGAAACGACAGTGTTACAGTATGTACAGTACGTGCGTACAGCAAACTGCAATGATACCAGTACATATACAATACTGGGCACCTACCCTTCTCACACTCGCACACTTTGGCTCCAAAGTCAAGCCACAGGGACAGCATGCGAGGCATAGCCTGGTAGATGTATTGGTTCCCAAACTGCAAGGCTCTGGGTGGGAAAGATAGGAGGATACAGTGATAAATGAGTGGATGGCTACGATCAAGGATTTGTTTTTTTGAGGTAACATTTTATCAAGGTTGACAATTTTTTATATAAATAAATGTATATAAATATGAATTCTAACTACAGTATTTCTATTCTTATGTACAAAATGAAATAAACTGCCACACGAATAACAACCTAGATCTAACATAAATAAGCCTATTAGCGGTTTAAATTTTTACATTTTAATTGAACTGACCATAGACACTCATTGAAATTTCTTACATTTTTCAACATTTGTAATCCTTTGAACTACATTGCCAAGAATGATATGACATAGCAGGATATTGTAACACATTTTTTCATTATATTATTCTAACCTTTTCTTTAAATTTGATCAGAATTGACAGGGATATAACGTTTTTCTGTACATTTTTTTTTTTTTTTTTTTTAAACATTGTCATTCTCACCACTTTTATTCAGCACTTTATTTTTTTTATTCACGTTAGTAAATTTTACAATGTTTAATCCTTTTATCTTTTATAATAATGATATATCAGGATATAATTATATACATAATATATTTTTTTAATATACTTTTGTAACTTTTTCTTCAAATCTGATTAGAATTGACAGGGATATACGCATATATATATTTTTTTACATTTTTACTCTAAGACAGACAATTTCTGACATCATCAACTTGTATTTTTTTTCTAAATTGTTATTTTTTTTTATCCTTTAAACATTTTTATTTTATTTTGAATAATGACATATAAGAATACAACACATTTATATATATTTTTCTAACTTTAAAAAAAAAAAGATTTTTTTTTTTTACATGTTACAAAGAAATTATTTTTACAAAAGAAAATTTCAATATAATTTTTTATGTCATCAATGTGTGGATTCTGAACAAAATTGAACGGGAACATGCACGGAATAATATCTAATAAAAATATAGGTTTATATATCAAAAGCTGTGGACAGGAAATTAGGGATGAGCACTCAACTAAATTTACATGATGGAACAGAAAATTGATACATTTATGATTAATTCATTAATCATCTTATCTTTGAAAATGCTTTTTGACGTCATGAATCATAGATGAACTCCTGTTTCAAAATGCCAGTGTTGGATTGAGCCTTCCCATAGCTGATGTTATACCAAAGGGGTGTCAAAAATCTGACTCAGGTGCCATTTGCAGGCTGCAGTTTGTTTATTTATTGCCCTGTGGCTTATTCCAAAAATGAAAATATGGTCCACAACAGAATATTTCCATGGAGAATCAGGGCCACATTAAAAAACAGAAATATAAAGGGTTATGAGATGTGAAGCGTGTCTTCAGCTATTTTGGATTCATTTCTGCATGCTAATACACAAGACAGTGAAGAATAACACAGTGCCATCCATTTAAAAGGAAAGAACCACTAAAGTTTATCTCCGACGGATACACAAAGTCTTACTTTCCAAAGTAGGTGACTATGTATCTGATGAGGTTGCCTTGCTTCTCCAGCTTGTTGTCGGTCACCATGGGCATCACCTTGTCGTAGTATTTAGCCAGGTAGAAGTTGCCATCCTCCCATTCGGGTAGAAGGTTGGTCACATCCTACAGAAGTAAGCAAGAATTAAGCATCACGGACTCCTTGGATGCCAGTATGCCCCCGCCTGGTCCCACCTTATACGTCTTCATGATGGCGTTGGATTCAAAGTTAGCCGTCTCCTCCATGAAGCGTCCCACCAGCAGCATGGCTCTGCCTTTGGTCTGCAGACTGCGAGGGTCCGACTGGGGGTGATCGTTGGGGAAACACTGGGTGACGCCCTTTTGCAGCACGATCAGGGCCT
The DNA here is from genome assembly GCF_027744805.1 of Dunckerocampus dactyliophorus. Lineage (NCBI taxonomy): Eukaryota > Metazoa > Chordata > Actinopteri > Syngnathiformes > Syngnathidae > Dunckerocampus > Dunckerocampus dactyliophorus. The sequence goes on along the minus strand of NC_072831.1, from coordinate 27,801,586 downwards.
GGTGTACGTCTCCCTGAGAGACACAAGAGTTGAATGTGATGGTTCTCCAAGATGTCCCATTGCCTAACAGTGTCTCACCTTGGACCAAAGCCACTTGGCCTTCTCGGTGACCAGCTCGGCCAGGTGTGTGTTCTCCGCATTCAAAAGTGCGTTGAAAGCAGTCTGATGATGGCCAGCCTTTCTGGCCACCCGAGCGCTCTGGAGCCAGCACTCACCTACCAGCTCCTGGCTCGTAGGCCTGGACACAAATTCAGAGGATTTGAACAGTCAACCAGATTGTACTTAAATACACAAATTGTGCATCCTTACTTTGATTGCAGGCCGAGCAGGGCGCGACGGAGGGCCAGGATGGGCTCTTTGGCCCGGAAGGATTTCTGAGTCATCTCAAGCCGATCCGACCAATGAGAAGGAAGCTGTCTGAGGCTGGGGGCGGAGCCTTCTTCCTGTTTCTGCAGCTCTGTGAACGTGTGCTCCATCTCACTCAGCATGTGCAATCTAATCATGACAACGGTTTACAGTCATCCCTCGCCATTTTCAATTTCGTGGCTTCACGGTTTTTCAAAAATTTATGAATTCATAAATCATGTTGTTTCGTGGTTAAATACAGCCTATTATTAATTTAAAAAAATATGCATATTTAAGGACAATTTATGCACTGCAAATGAACTAAAATACAAATACAAGCCATTCAGAAGACTCATTCAAAAGATGTTGTGACAGATATGTAGTATTCTACACTGGTCACTAGGTGTCAGTTACGTTACTGACACACAAGCACCAGACTTAATCCACGGAACGACAGGTTTTAATTGCAGATATTTTCATAGCTAGAGCACAGAATACCTGTTTACAGCCACCTACATACGTTTTTTAATATTATTAGAGCCTTCTAGATATAGAATAACACCCCTATAGTCCCCTTTACACTCCTATCATCCAATATAGTAGACATAATCTGAGAAAATAGGCCATTTAAGACAGAAATAAGACTCGTGCTTGTGTGTGTTTCAATAAATGTTTTCCAGACGTGTGGACAGAGTTGAGTTTTAGCTGGAGTACAGCCACAACAGTACCCGTGTTGTTATTATGATTATGATTATTATTGTGCCTGTTGTGAGATAATTCATACCTGCAGTAATTTTTGTTTCCTGCAATCAAGTCTGGTGCGTGTGTTACTAGTGACACCTAGTGGCCAGCGTAGATTACAGTTCATCCAAGTCCTTTCATCCTTTAAACTGAATTTGTACTTTTAGTTCATTGTCATTTTTATGCTTGAAAATGCTTAATTTAGGTCAACAATACAAACAATTTGCTTAATGTGCATTTTTTTTTTTTTTTTTTTTTTTTTACTAATATTGGGCCATAGTCAACCACGAAACAGTGGTCATTTTGAAAAACCCGAATGGAGTGAGGGCACGATTTCGGAACCGCAAAGTGGTGGGGGGACGACTGTATATAAAAACAACCATTCTGCAAAGCTGACTTCTTAAATATCATTTCAACAGTAATATGTGTCCCCTAGAATCCTGTTTATGAGCACCAAACATGAGTGGACGTCCACCATGGTGGGCAGCTTTGCAAAATAAAAAAAAAAATAAAAAAAACACATCTTAAACCAAAGCCTGGCCCTTTCCCAACTATCCTGTCATGACAGATGAGAGAGCTAAGTTGGATCATTTTGGGGGGGGTTTCCGCAAATAGGCTACGCTTGCACTGCGGCATCACAGAGCTCTGCTAGAGTTGCTAACATTTTTGCCCTCCAGTCCCACTCCCGACTATTCTGTTGTTGTATGTCATATACGGCATCTATTATGTTGGACAAGTGCAGAAAGTGGATGAAGTGTACAATAGCGCTTCCTGGAGAAGCTGACATACCTGACGATGTATTCATATCCTCTCTGGTAGGTTCCGCACTCATAGCTGGCGGCAGACAAAGGGACCACCTGCTCCTTCCTGACCAGCTTCAGCTTCTCATAGAAGGTACCGGCATCTTGTTTCTTGGCGGCCAGCAGCAACTGGCCCATTCGCACTCCCCATGTGCTAGACTGAAGGTCTGGAAGAAGGGAAACTCAGCTGCCTTTTTGAAACAAGTATATTGCACAACAGAACCAATGTTGTAACAGCGGTAAGGCGCAATCTGCTTAGCCACATTAACAGCGCTCATGACTTCATTGTAAACAACAGTGCGGCACATGTAACACAAACAAGTTTCACCACTAGTGCGACTGACATTTTAAAGCGCACGCAGAGGCTGATAAAGGTGCTGGATGCTGACCACTTGTAATAAAACTGCAGCAACCTTATATTAAGTTAACAAAAAAAAAACATCAGAAGGTTGCCTACAGTCACAGTTGTTAATGCTTTTTTTGACTAGGCGCTAACTGGAGATCCTGGGGGTTTGTTTGCTTTTGTAGACCACGCACTCGATGACTATAAAAGACTTGGCGGTTAATCAAATAAAGTTAAAGTTAAGTTTTACGGTAAATATCTTCAGTTTGTTGCCGCTCTCATTTGATTACCCGAACTCAAGTAGTCCTCCAGCAGGTCCCATTTGCCCAGCTTCCAGGCGGCCTCCACTCTGTACGTGTTCAGTTCCGACGTCCACTGGTGTCTAAATGTGCATACATTAAAAATATGTTTATCACTATGGTGTCTCTCATCGATGTCCAGTGAGTACAGTGAAACCCGCAAAAGTCGGTCCTGTTTATGTTGACAACCCGGCTATGTTGACCAACTCATCAAGTCCTGGTCCACCCTGGTCTTCTTCTGCTCAAGTTGCCATCAACATACATGGTTGACCGCTTTTGTCAACATAAAAGTTAGAGCCAAAATACGTTTTTTACCATCATTAGAGCCCTCTAGACATTAAATAACACCCCCATAGTTACCTTTAGATTTTATGTTTACACCACATTGCTAATGTAGTGTAATAATTGTAATGTATTGTATCAGGACACGCCCATTTGCAATAAAGCTTGGCAGTAATAACCTGGATCCTCCACAGCAACTATAAAATTCAACCATTTAATAATTTTTTATTTTTTTTTTAGTCACTGGAAGAACAATCTGCGCATGTACAAAAACTTTATCATCATTTGTACAGCCAATTTAGCACAGCAGCTCTGTTAAATAAGAGTATAAAATATTACGAGTGCCCCAACTTTTTCACTTCCGATGCAATACCAATATTGCAGCCTTGAATATCGGCCAATGCCAATATGTCTCTGGGCAAAATGAACAGTAAAGCTATAGCTAGTTTTGATCTCGGTTATGTCGACGGCAGCAGGCCAGCCCAAGAGGCGTCGACATAAGCAGGTTCCACTGTACATGACATCCAAAACGTGCTTATTATTTGCAGTGTTCGACCACCGCCACATCATAAAAAACAAGCTCATGAAAAATAGCGACAAATAATACCCTTGCACGCACAAAACATTCATGTCGGTGGTAACAGTCGTGATGATTGGACACCACATGATTGTTAATATCCATAATGAACTGAATGGCATTTTATTCATGTGAAGTCATTTGGAGCTTTGCAGCTGGAAGTAAAACAAAAGACGCTTCCTACGCCAACACGTGTGATGGCGGTGGACGCAAAAGGTAAGGTTTGTTATTGGATTTCCAGAGCTCCTGTACATGGTTGTTATTCTTTATGTAGCAGAAATTGTGTGCGTATTTTGCAAACAGCACATCAATAATGACTTCCACTGCAAATCATTTTATTGGATGCAAAACCATGATATTCCTGTCAGCCGTTTGCGTCCTTCCCACCCGCATATAATGTCCATACCTCCATCTACATGTTTTTAAATGAGGTAACAGCACTTACTTGTCGGCCAGCACCCCATTAACCTGCGTGATGACTGTGGACAGCTGGCCCAGGCCGAGCATAGACGTCATGACCCCGTGATAATGACCGATCTGGCGGTGAAGACGATCACAATAAGCCAGGTGCACATTGAATACAGAAGGAATATTTCCAAATCAGACGTAGAACCTGGTCCGACTCCAGCTGGATGGCGCGGTCGTAGCAGGCGGTGGCATCCCGGAGGAGACCGATGCTCTCGTGCTCCAGTATCTGTTCCCGTAGCGACGGCTCCTCCCTCCTCAGGGCGTTGACCCCTCTCACGCCGTCGGGCTCGTGCATGGCAGCGTACAGTGTCTGAGGCAATATGTGGAGAATAGTCAAATATCATCACCAGGAAAGCAGCATTTTCTTTGTCTGTCTCACCTGCAGGAATGTGAGGTGGTCCTGGATGTTTTCCTTGTTTTCCAGGATGAAGGCTTCAAAGTGCATGAGTGCCCGAGTGTACGCCTTGGAGCGCAGCGAGGCCTTGGCCATGACGTCCTGAGGAATCCCCTTGAGAAAGGCCACCACACGCTGGTATTCGCCGCTTTCTGCAGGACATTTTCATTTCCCCACGAAAAAATAAATCACTCGGCATCAATAACAACAAGGACACGTTATTATTTTGACCTTTCCTTCGTCTGTTGAGCTGTTGCAGGCTAAAGTGTAACATGCATTACTGCCTCCCACAGGACCGGAGTGGAAGGTGTTATTACCATTATGTTTGGGTTTGGCATAGAGGATGTGGCGGCTCCACTGGGTGAGGTGAGACAACATGCTGAACACGGTCTGAGTGCTGAGCTGCGATAGGCTGGAGGCCGTCTCCTGGCCACGCCCCGCCCCAGGCATCTCCCCATCCGTCAGCACCGTCAGGATCTCCTCTGCCACCTACAAGATTCAATTCAAGATTCAAGAGTTTTATTGTCATATGCACAGTAAAACTGGTGGTTCTGCTAAGTATATTCTTTTTCTGTTCATTCTCCCAAAAAAGAAAGAAAGAAAAAAACACAAGAAAATGAATAAGAACATCAGAAACATAAATACCAATAAATTAAGCAACAACAACAGACGATATTTACAATACAACTCCCACATCGTTGTACGCGTATGAGTGCCTGACCTCCTTCTGCTCTGCAGGAGTACACCCCAGCAGCATGTAGAGCAGGATGTGAGGCAGCAGGTAGATGGTGACCTTGTAGTCGTGCTTGATGATGAAACTGCAGCAGGTGAACACTCGGCTGGCCAGCTCATGTCGCACCTGGAACACGTTCTCACTTTCATTCTCGTGAACAAACAGAAAGGTTGAAAAAAAAAAAAGAGCCCTTTAATATTGCTCCTTTTAGGCATTTTCATAATGTTTTTTGAGGGTTTAGGTCATATTGTTCTCAAAAATAAATAAATAAATAAAAACTGAATTTGAATTACTGATGATTTGTTTTTATTATACATTTTTTGATTTGGATAATTTTTATATAATGGCTTTTTTCTTGCTAAATAATAAATGGATTTTACAAGACTGTTCTTATTGAAATGTTACAACTTTTTTCATTTTTATTTTTCAATTTTAATTTGTATTAATTAAAATGTTTTTTTTAATATTATTGACATTAATAACATTTTTATTATTAGGTTGATTTGTTTTTGCATTGTGTAGGTTGCACAATTGATGTTCTAGATTTGTCCTTGTAATGAAATATAATTAATTGTAAATATAAAATATCTGTGTTAATACGTAAATATAATTAATATACAATATTTCTATTAACCATTCCTATTAAGGCTGTATTAATAAAAACATTGAAATTAATATTTTTTATTATTTGGTTGATTTTTTTTGTACTTTGTAGATACAATTGATGTTCACATTTTTGCCTTTATGACTACATAAAATTAATTACAAAATTAAATATTTATATTAATAACAATTTATTAATAAATAAAGGATGTTTAAAAAATAAAGACAATACGAGTAAATATAATTCATATAAAATATTTCGATTAATAAAACTATTAACAATATTATTGAAATTAATAACATTTAATTATTAGGTTCATTTTTTGTAGGTTATAATTAATATAGAATTAATTGATTTAGTCATTTTTGTCATGATTAATGGTAAAAATAAAATATTTGCATTAATAACAATTCCTTAATTACAAAAATAATAGATGTTAAAACAAAGAACAAATGTATTAATAAAAGTATTATTGAAATTTTAAGACATCACATTTATTATTAGGTTGATTTTGTTTTGCATTTTGTGGGTTATACAATTTTTTAATTCCGTGCCTGCAACTTTCTATCTATATTGCTGTATTTCTTTTCATGTTCCAAGCTTGTAAAAAACCCTTACAGCTGCGCATTTACCCAGATTTGGACCAAAATGTAATCTGTGCTTCCTTGGTCTAAAACAACACTGAGCCTCCACTGAGTTTGGTGAAAATCAGTGAAATTGTTATTGGATAATCCTGGCAAAACTGACAAAAAGCATACTAAAAACAAGGCAACTTACTTTGCTTATGAGGTAGGCGGCCCATGTGGCGGACCAATCTGAAAACTTGCTACCCTTGCTGCTGAGGTAGACCGGCTTCTTCAGTTTGGACCAGTTCACCTCCTTCTGGCTGCTCTTGTACCTGCACCATGGAGGCGGAGGGAGTAGAAGAAGTGACGTTTAAACTGTGAATAGATGAGGAGATAGAGGAAGTGATAAGTAATTTTATTTATTTATTTTTAAAACCTGCTGTTGAGATGGGGTTCCAGTATCTCCTGGATGTGCTCCGGGAATCTCCTCCACAGGCGGCGCCCAGGCGAATCGAGGCGACCCTCGCGACACTCAAAAATGGAGAGCAGCTCCTATAATGCCAATACAGTACACGTTAAAAACATAAGCACACACAATAGGGGGGATTAGCATACCTGGATGGCATAGGCAGCTGAATCCTGCGCTCGGACATTGTCGGCATAAGCTAGAAAAGTTCTCGTCAGCTCATTCAGGAGCTCATAGGCGAAGTTTGGGTCTTCAACTCCACTCTGGTTATGGTAAAGGGCACGGTTTATTTGTTTTGGGACATTCTTAACAAGTAAAATCACAAACAGCATTCAACGGGTCAAAAAAAAAGTTGGAAGAAGCAGAGCTTAGAGTCCTACCCCTTCTCCATCTCTACTACCGATCATTCATTAACACTATCTTGACACTTAATAATTCATATGTTTTATATTTTGTCACAGAAATTGCGTTCACTTGCTGTGTTGACGTGCTTCCCATTTTCTAAATTTGTAATTCCCCCTTTTTTTAAAAATTTATTTTCCAAATATTTCAACTTTGTCTATAAACATTCTTTGTAAAAATAAATTCGTAATATTTTGACTTTATTCCCATAACATTCTAACTTTTCTCCAACCCAATTTTCCAAAAATTACAACTTTATTTTGTTTTGTTTCTCACATTACAACTTTTTAAAAGTACATTTTTTTTCTTTAATATTTCAACTCTATGCTACTAAAATGACACTATGGATATAGAATAGATATAGAATTATAGAATGTTTCGAGTTTATTCTCGTAAAATTGCCGCTTTTGTTCTCGTTACAATCCAACTTTTTTCTCTTAATATTTTGACTTTCTTCTCGTAAAATTACAGCTGTTTTTACATTTCTGCTGTAGTTTTTTTCCCCCATCTTTCTTCTTGTTAATCTTCTTCTCGTAGTTAAGACCATTCCCATATTTTGACTTTATTCCCATAATATTATAACTTTTTCCCCCAACCTAAAGTTCCAATATTGTTTTATTTCTAATAATATTAAAACTTTATTTTTTTATTTTTTTAAACTCTAATATTTCAATTTTATGCTTCTAAAATTCTGTTATTTTTCCTCATATTACGATCTTATTTTTGGAAAATTACAACTTTTTCTCGTTAGATTAGAACTTTTCTCTTAACATTTTGACATTATTCTTGTAAAATGTCTGCTGATTTTTCCATTTTTGCTGCTGTTACTTTTTTGGGGGGTTTTCTTGTTAAATTATATTTTTACAATGTGCTGCGGGCCAATGAAAAAATGAATGACATGGAGGATTATTTACCACAAACGTGTTGCGGTCACCGTGGGTGTGGGACTGCGTCAGGTCCAGGCGCCCGGGGTCCACGGCGCCCAGCTCTCCGAGACACTCACCGCACAGCAGTCTGGCCTCTGGGGACGAGTCCTGGCAGCCCTTCAGCAGCACCGACACCAGGCTGGAGATGACCGGCTCCACCGCCTCACTGGCGCAAACCTGCCTCAGAAGCCAGTCCTGGTAGTCCAAACCCAAAAACAAAAAGACAGTTGAAGCTCAGTACAAAGTCTTGCGATGCATTGATGGGAATAGAGCTTCACCGCCAACCGTCCTCTATGACCAACTAGTTTTGAAAGGCTGAAGTACCGCGTGATGAAGAGCATAGCTCAAGCAAAACAACTAGTGTGGCTTACATGCCGGTATGCTATTGTCCAGAAAAATTACGGTAACTGCCCATAAATCATCGAGCACGTGTCTAATTATTATAAAACATTGAAGATATCTGTATAACATGTTTGCTAAGATGTCTTCCAAAGCATTTTGACCACCAACCATAGGGGGCGCTAAGAGTGCCATTTACAACCTCATACCTGCCTTATGGTTAGGCAAGTTAAAGTTGGAAAATCCCATTTTACGCCGCTGTCGTTGTCAAAACTCATGAGGTCAGGTCGGTAAATGCAAGAAAAGAGTAAAGTTATTTGGAACCTGGTTGCTGTGCATCATGTCTCTCAGGCTGGTGAGCGCATGAATGCGGACGTCGACGTTCTCATGCTGAACGGCTCTCATGGACAGCTGCAGGATGGATGCCAGGTCACTGTTGCTGGCTGTCAGCTAAGAAAAAGAAAAAAAAAAAACAACAAGCGTTGCTGTGTTAGTTTATGTGTGTGTGTATCCCAATTAGGTGTGTACCTTTTTGTAGTTCTGCAAGACAGTGTGTATGTCTTTCAGCTCAGGGTGGTCCGGCAAGAAGTAAATCTCATGGAGGTAGTCGTTGACTTCTTCCCTGTGAGGGATGGTGGTAAATCTGAGCACTTATTGGATTAAATTACATCATATTACATGACATCACATACTATACTGTAGTAGTACAGTGGAGGCCACGAGTCAATTAACGGATGAGCTAACCTGTTGTCCAGTATCAGGAAGCAGATGATGGCGGCAGTCTCTTTGGGCTGCAGAGGGATCAGCGGGAGAAGCGCCACGATCACATGACTCAGGAGAGGTCCCAGATGTGCGGGATCCACGCTCCGCACAAAACAGTCCCACGCTCTGTGGACCATGTTGCATAAACCATTGAACTGGTTCACACTCAGAGAAAAAAGGACAAAAGGCTTTGGTTTGACATGTAAACAAAATAAATAAAAAGCACTGACTGGCAGCAGAGCAGAGGAAAATCCTCTCTGTAGCGCAGGCCCGTGCGCAGGGTGGTCATCATCTTCACTCTGACTGAGCTGATGTGTTTGGAGCCCATGAGTTTAATCAAAGCCATCACACTGGTCAGCACCTGCGCACGCAAAAATACACTTATAGCTCCTCTAATACTTGTACCTAAATGCTCCAATTTAGTCTTCTACAGCCACCGGGTGTGTGGTCTACAAAAGCAATAGGTGAAAAAACATGGCCATCAACAGCTGCAGCTATAGGCAAGCTCCTGATGTAGTTTTTTTGTTAAATTAACTCCACAAAATTGCTGCATTAGAAAAATTCCAAGCGGTCAGCATCCAGCAATGTGTGTAACACTGGCTGCACTGTCATTTACCATGAACTCATCATCGGTATTAACGTGAGCTGAGCAGTTTAGCTCCTTACCGCTACTACAACATTGGTTCTGCTGCCGCTGTGTTGTGCAATACAGTGCTAGAGTGCTGTATAGGTGCTCAGTTGCATGTGTCTGTTATTGTATTTACTACTGCTACCAGTAGAGAGTGTTGTATACTCATGTGAGAGTTGAAGATGTGTCCGGTTAGTCTCAGTAAATATAGAGCCACAACAGTCATGACTGGCTAAGGGAGAACCCGCCCATTATGTTCTGCGTTCTGATTAGCTGTAGACCACTGTCACTCAATCTCCTTCGTGCATGACTGCCTATTTCCTGTTGCTAGTGATCATACATGCTGAATGAAGGCAGAAGTTACACGGCTGTAGGGCACCTGTAATACTGTAAATTAATCTTCGGTTCATGGAGGATGAGGAGGAGGAATATAACATATAATAATAAGCCACGATCAGGAGTGAATACGTGTGAGTCACTTAATTATGCAAAAATACAGTTGGCTACTTTTCGGATTTCACTTATTGCGGGCTATGCTGGGAACCTATCCCCCGCGATAAACGAGGGAACACTGTATACGTGTTCATAAGTGTTAAAGAGAGCTACTGTATGTTTTCCTTTACAATTTCTCATGCACTCCAAACAATTATCTGAATTTAAAAAAAATGAACTCGTTATCTATAATTAGTGATGACATTTTGGAAATAATCCAATTATCCAATTGAACTGGCTCCTATACAGCTACTGAACATCTCCAACAGTTGGGTGTTGGGGCCCGGAATCGAATGTGTGCCATCTGTGCGAAAGGTACCACTCCACCGCCAAGCCCAGGCTATAACTTGAGCATTTAGGGTATATATTTTTGCTTGCTCACCAGCTTCTTCCTGTCTTTCTCTCCTGCACTGGAGCTGAGCAGCTGCATGTTGAAGAAGGCCAAAATTCCCAGGAGCTTTGGCTGCAGGTAGTCTGCCTACAGGTAGAAAAGAGACATGAGAAATGAAGGGAAAAAATAATCTACAATAATTTAGCATATTCTTAATATAATAAAGTATAATTTTTTTCCTGATTTTTCACAATACTTAGGATTTCTTCTTCTAAAATTACAACATTCTTTTTTTTATTTTTCTAATAAAATAATTGTGTTAATAAAAAATTTGTAAAAAAAAAAAAATCTGGAAATTAATAACATTTTATTATTAGGTTGCTTGTTTTTAGTATTGTGTAGGTTATACAACTGATTTTCTAGTTTTTGTCCTTGCAAATACATATAATGACAAATATAAAATATTTCTATAACAAAATCTTAAAAATAAAAAATAAATGTTAAAATATATAAAATATTTCAATTAATAAAAATAATACTGCAATTAATAAAATTTGTATTGTGTAGGCCACACAACTGATTTTCTAGTTGTTGTCCTAGTAAATAAATGATAAATATACAGTTTGTATTAATAATTGATCAAGAATAGAATGAAAAAAAATTAATATAATTTAAAAAATTAATAAAAATACTATTGAAATTAATAACATTTTTATTATTAGGTTGATTTGAAAAAAGAGGCAAAAATATGTTTTTGTACCATGCGCTCCGGGGTGGTGATGCCACGGGGGCCCTGATAGGGGTCGTCGTTTGAAGCGAAGGAAGCCAGGATGGCCAGGCCGTTGAAGACCTACGTGGAAATGTGTGTCAGCACACCATTTCAGTGAGTAAGTCATTCAAGCTTTGGGAAGATTTTGAAGAAAGAAGAAAACAGATACGTCAACCTGCTGGTAGTGCTCGCCCAAGCGCAGCAGCAGCTCGTTGTGAAGACCCTGGAAGTCTTGACGCAGAAGGGAGCCCAGTTCGATATCGGTCTCGCTCTTAGGTACAGTACAAGGGTTACACGCGAGGAATTCAATGATGCGTGCAGGTGCACCTAATGTGAGCGTATATCATTTTTTCTTTACCTGTAGGTAGTGGAAGGCCCTCTCCAGCTCCTCCTTGGTGCAGGAACAGACCAGATGGCTGAAAATGTACTTGAAGTTGTTGATCAGGATCTCCCTCCTGTTTGCCTTCAGCTCATTGGCCAGGGTGCGGATGAGGACGGAGCCTGTTGCACTGGCCTTGGCGGCCAAGTAGGGCAGGAGTACCTGCAGCGTCCGCTAGACATACACACCGCAGCATTCCTTTTAAATTATGACGTCAAACAACCATACTTTTAAGTATACAGAGCCGTTTCTCATATCGTGGCCAGGCTCGATATTACTCAACTACAGAGAGCACCAGGCATTTGTACTAAGCATTTGGCCCTACAGTATATGAGTGGAGGATACACGGCATCCATTACAGTGGAGGCCACTATTTGAGGAAATACGTGTTGGAGTGAGACTTCCTACATCTTAAAGTACGTACAGAGAGGAAGAGGTAGAGGTCCGGGAAGTCAAAAGCGTGTGCAATCTGAGCCAGGATGTCCAGAGCCAGCTCCCTCTGATTGGCCGATTCGCTGCCGATCTGATCCGGTGTGCTCCGCAGGGCCGAGGCGTGACGCGAGTGCAGCGACTCCACCAGGAACTGAACGCATATGCGAGGAGGAGGAGCATGATGAAGCCGGATCTACTTGCTGATGTTTGTAAATACACACAAAAGTCTTTACCTGACAAATGGGGTTCTTGTACTGACTAAAGAGAGTTTGGAGTTTGAGGCCTTTGGCAGAGGCCAGGGCTCTGATCTGAGTGTAGGCAGCAACTGACACCGGCGACGACTTGGACAGCAAACAGTGGAGCAGCCGCAGGAGGGAGAAGGACACCAGACTACCCTGAGAGGCTCTGAAGAAGGAAGAGCGACAGATAGAAAGTGAAGACACAAAGATGCGACATTTGGTGGCATTCATTGTGTATTTTTTCCTTGGGGTAAAAAGTCTGAAAAAGACAGGTTGTCTTGTCTTCCAGATCTAGATTATTGAACCTGAGCAGTTTGTGCCTTACCGCTATTACAACATTGGTTCTGTTGCTGCTGCACTGTGCAATATACTTGTTAATAGAATGACCATGTGGTCAATAAGGAGAGCGATGGTTTCTTTTCCTCTTTCTCATGCACTCCAAATCATGATTCAAGTTCATTAAAAATGATAATAATGAGTTTTCAAATATTACAAAAAAAAGACAGGTCGTCTTATATTCGGCATCTACAGATTTAACCTGGAACAGTTTGTTTCTTTAAAAATATTTATACATTTAATATAAAAATATAAAATTTACATATTAAATATACAGTCGTCCCTCGTCATTTCACGGTTCGAACATCACACTCTCATTCTATTGTGTTTTTTCGAGAATAAATAAATAAATTATTGTTTCATGGTTGACTACAGCCAGTCAAAAAATATAATGCTACGTATTCTTGGCCTAAATTAAGCATTTTCAGGCATGAAAATGGCTAAATGGACTAAAATACAAATACAGTTTCAACGTTAAAAAACGTTGATGAGCTGTAGTCTACACTGGCCACTAGTGACACCAAGTGATACTAGTAATACACGCACCAGACTTGATCTCTGGAACAAGAGGCTTTTTGCAGGTTGGAATTATCTCACAACAGGCACAATAATAATATTTTAATAATAACAATCATCACCACCATTATCATAACACGGGCTACTGTTGTGGCCATACTCCAGCTAAAACTCAACCTTGTATTCCCGACGTCACTTTCTGTGTCACAAGATCTCGCAAGGATAAAACGTGATAACATTTCTCGTTCAGAAAAAAAACATCTCATGGGCACTAGGCCTAGGACGATAATAAATTAAATTAATTAATCACACAATAACTACTAATTTTGCCAGCCTCAATATATTGCCATGTGCATGCGTGTTCCTCGTCTCCCGCCTAAAAAAACAGGCAGGAAGAGGCTTCACTCTGTGCACTGGTTTCAGCACCTTGGCGTGTTTGTTCCAATATTCAAGATTAAAGATTCAAGATTCAAGATTCAAGAGAGTTTTATTGTCATGTGCATGGTAAAACAGCAGTTATACCATGCAATGAAAATCTTATTCTGTTCATTCTCCCAAGAAAAGAAAGAAAACACAAGAAAGAATAAGAACATAAGAAACATAAACATATATACCAATAAATTAAGCAACAACAACAGAAGAGACATTAATACAGATATAAATAAATAAATAAATAAATAAATAAATAAATAAATAAATAAATAAATAAAGTGCTATGAGTGTGTGCGTGTGTTGCGTGCGGCGTGTGCGAGTGAAACGAGCCTTGTGGTCCTGGACTTCAAACTCCTGTAGCGTCTGCCTGACGGTAGGAGTGTGAATAATGAGTGTTGTGGATGTGTGCTGTCCTTGATGAGGTTGTGTGTTCTGCGTAGGACTCTAGTTTTATAAATGTCTTGCAGTGAGGGGAGGGCTGCCCCAACAATGTTCTGTGAGGTCTTGATCACCCGCTGGAGTGCCTTCCTATCACGTGTTGTACAGTTACCGTACCAAACAGTGATGGAGGTGGTAAGGACACTTTCCACCTCAGTCTCATCAATAAACATCAATATGTCAATATGATGTGTACCTGCCGATCTCCCCTGTGGTGAGGATGAGCGTGTGGCGCAGGTCCTCATCTTGTTTGAGTTTTGCATTGTTGAAGGCCTCTTGGAGACTAGCAACCAGGAGCTAAAACAGCAAGAGGGGCCACACGCATTTGGTCAAAGAAGCAAAGTCGTACATATTTGGAGGTCTTACCTCACTTGCAGGGCCGTCACTGGAGCTCTGCGTGGGCTCTGTGAGCAGGAAGCGCACTGATCGGCTGAAGCCGGTTCGGACCCCCGGGTCAGAATCCTCCATGAGGCCAATCAGGGCGCAGAGGACTTCCCGGGAGTCGCTGTGGTCGCCGGCCAGACTGACATGTTGGCAAAGGTGAGGAAGCGCTTCCAGGAATGCTATACATGCCGGAGAAACAAACACATTAATACTCAGGGGAAGTAGCCAAACCCTTTCATTTATAAATACCGTGAATGCTGTAATTATAACCGGGCGTTTATTTACCTAAACCGGAAAGAGGATGTGGCGCTAATTGGAGAGACTGTTACAAGTATATACCAAATTTGAAACACATTACATATATAAATTAAAACAACAATTTTTTTTTTTTACGTGAATAATGATTTGGAGTGCATGAGAAAGTGGTAAGGACCAAACAGTAATTGACTAACTATATTACCTAACTATAACTATTTAGCCACAGCAACAACAGAACCAATGTTGTAATAGCAGTGAGGAGAAAACTGCTCTACGAACATTAATAGTGCAGCAAGTGCAACGCATGCAGAGCTAGATAAAGCTGCTGGATGCTCACTGTATTTCAAATGCAGCTAATGCCTTCTTGTGTGAATTGATTAAAAAAAAAAAAAAAGTACATCAGGAGGTTGCCTCCAACCACAGCTGTTACTGCTAAGGTTTTGTGGCTCTGCACTACTCAGAGCCCACGGTGGTTATTTGCGTTTGCAGACGGTGCACCTGGCATTTAACTGAAGAGGGGCGACAGTTGGAGCATTAAGATTTGGAGGTGTCGTGTGTGGAATTGTCCGTGAAGCACCTCGTTTTACACTACTTGCGGCTTGTGGTTGGAGCAGAGGAAGAAAGGGTTTCAAAAATGACGCCTTCAGGGATGGGAGACCATTCCCAGCATGCTCTGCGGCGAGACCCAGGCGGACGCAGACGAGCTCCTCCGTACAAGTCGCTTTGGCGCACGTGTCGTCGAGCTGCGAGAGGCCAGACTGGATGCAGCTCAGCTGACCAACGATCCTGGCAAGTTCCCTCTTCACCTGCTCCGAACTATCTTCCAACCTGGGACTGCAGATAGGCACAGATGTGTTCTTATGTAATTGGATGGTTAATGCCAATGAATTAAAAGCACACACAAACGTACTGTAGAGCGGTGTCAATGAGGTTCTGGTGGGCGCTTCCAAGGTGGTGAAGGAGAAGAGGGAAGGCTCTAACCGCCGCCGCTCTCACCGCCTCATCTTGACCCTGCAGCGCCGCAGAAAAGACACAGGCGCGCCAAACCTCGCACACACCGGGACATAGGCGGGCCAGTAGCAAGACACACTGCGTCTGCACCTCGCTCGCTGGAAAGACACACACACACACACAACATATACAGTATAAGACAAACCTGCACAATAATACAACAGACCACCACCAAAAGTGGTATAATTCAGAGTTCAACTTATATTTTCCACATAAAAATGCCTCCAAAGTAAATTTAAAATTGTCGATGTCAGCACAGAAGGTAGCAGTGAAGAGTGTGATGATAACTATCAGACAGAAAGTGGAACATTTTTCCCCAAACGGAAATGTTGTGGTGTTGAAGGAGATGAGACCTTTTTGTTTTTCAAACCCTTCTCTGGCAGATGCCGTGTGACGTTTATTGGACTGCACTCAGCACCTGTAACAACCTTCCGAGGATAGTCTACCACTTGACGTTTTTGTTCCATAACCCTCAGGATCTTTGAAGAATTTTCAAATGACTGTCTTACTGCATCCAACCTCAGCAGCAATGGCTCAACAGTCCGACCGCATTCAAAGAAAGAAAGCTTTTTTGCCTTTGCCATCAAGAGATTATCCATCCATCCATCCATCCATCCATCCATCCATCCATCATCTTATCCTCACTAGGGTCACAGGTATGCTGGAGCCTATCCCAGCTGACTTCAGGTGAGAGGTGGAGTACACCCTGGACTTCTGACAAGATTTTGGTTTTAAAAGGCTGAGCTTTTCAACTTTTGATCAGCTGATGAACAGCATAGTTCACTTTAATGCTTGTTTGTAAAAAAAAAAAAATGCTTCGTCAAAGCGTTTTTTTGTCTCACTCCCATTAGTTCTTTTTGCATTTTGAAGCTCTACATAGAACCTCCTTATGATCCAACAATGCAAAATGTAAATTCCTGCAATTTTTTCGTCTTAAAATTTTGATCCGGAGTGTATTATCAATTAATGACATCACCACATTGTACTCACAGAAGCAGGAGTGGAGCCTCTGTGCCAAGACGGGCACCCAGGAGGGGAACCCGGAACTTTTGAAGGCCGAGGCCGACTTGAGGTCTGGCACCCATGGGAGCGATAAAAGTGCACATGTACGACGCCAAAGGCCGTCATCGCCGTGGCTGCATCCTACACGTAAAACACCCAGGACAGCCACTTCATTAGGTACACAATCGAAAGCCATCAATAGAAATTATTTCTTGATAAAGATAGTAACGTTCAATGTGTTTGTATGCTTACTAGTCAGGTAGATGATACAGTCAAGAACTCCGATAGTGATCTGGATAGCAGACTCGTAGTAGTTCTGGTTCGAAACTGACTTAATTCCACCCTCCAACACTGACTGGCAGCTCTTTAGCGATCTGCCCAGGTTCTCAGCGGACACCCAAAGGAGAGGTCTGAGTGATTCAAGGAACGTAAAACAATGGTTAGAGTCTGCTGATGAGCCGGTCATGTGTGTGCTTGTTTTTGCATCACCGGTCGGGTGAAAAGCAGACAGCCGCCAGATGGAGGATGAGCGCCAGACCGCGCAGAGCAGAGAGAATCTCCGTGGGCTCAGGTTCACCGGAGTCAGAGTTCAAGAGCGTTAACAGCTCCTCCAGCCGACTGCTGACCACAGCCCAAACCTGACTGCGAGCACGCATGTCCACCTTGCTACCTCGACACAAACATCAACTTTACTTTGACTTTCCTTCCCCAGAAAGGTCCATTCAACTCACTTTGATGACGCTTTTGCCAGCTTCCTGGCTGCATTGGTGGCAACTTTGCAGACTTTCCTTGGAACCAGCTCCTCGTCGTCCACCTGCCGCGTCACCACGGCAACCTCGGCTTTGAGCGCAGCTCGGAGAAAACCCTCGGCGCACTGCGAGACATGTACAAAACGTTTAAGCAAGATAAAAGAGTAAAGGTTCGAAACCAGTGCTTCTCAAACAGTGGGGCGAGACCCGTGGGTGGTACCAGCAACTCATACAAACAAATGTGAATACATTTCTGTACCCTAGAGGGGGGCATAAGAGGAAATAATTGAGAACCACTCTTTGAAACAAAAATCAAATGTCTTTTAATCATATATTTATATGAAATAACATTTAAAAATAGGCATCATGTTATGTAAATTGCTATTGTGAGTACGACAGAATTTTTAAAAATCTTTTTCTATAAATATATTTTTACAAAATTAGTTTCTTTTACACGATTATCTTTACAATTTAACTTTTATTTATCAATTTTAAATATTTACACTATTTATCTCCTCCATTATCACGACATGTTAAAATTGTTCATTTTTCAGTTGTAATTGCTTCTTAAAAAATGTTGATATTTGTCCAGTATGAAAAAGATTTGTTATATTTGTTATTATTACTGTTATTTGAAAATAAAAATGTAAAATACAATCAAATTTTTAAAAAAAATGACAATACCGTACTGACACAAATATAGGACAACTCTCAGTCAAGACCAGTTTTTGGAAAAACATGTTTTAAGATAAAATATATATATATATATATATATATATATATATATATATATATATATATATATATATATATATATATATATACACATACACACACACACATACTGCTCAAAAAAATTAAAGGAACACTTGGAAAACACATCAGATCTAAACTGGGGGAAAAATTATCTTGAATATCTTTCCTGATAAGTGGGTGATGTATTAGTAACAAAATGATGCCACATAATTTGATAGAAATGAAAATGATCACCCTATAGAGGGGGGAAATCAAAGACACCCCAAAAATGAAAGTGAAAAAATGATGCAGCACACTGGTCCATTCAGCTAAAATGTCATTGTAGCAACTCAAAATGATTCTCAGTAGTTTGTGTGGCCCACACGTGCTTGTACGCATGCCTGACAACGTCGGGGCAATTTCTATCAATTTCTACTATACGCTACGAGCATCAGCTGCTGATTTGCAAGAATCAATCTCGAGAACTCGGCCGCTTTTAGGCGCACTCCCCGAGCTTGTGGAGGTGCTCATCCTGTCCCTCACTTTTAATCTGAACCGTGTCAGAAAGCAGTGTTGATGTTGTCACTCTTAGTGGTGGTGATGGTAACATTTATAGGCGTTAATAATGATGAAGATTGTAATTTTTTTTAATTGACTTTTTTGGCTTGTGACTGTTGGTTTAATGCTTTGAAAGGGAAAAATATGATATTATTATTGTTATCATTATATCATTTATTATTTGTTATTATTATTGTTGTGATTATTGTTATCATCATCATTATCATTTTTGTTATTGTTAGTTTTTTGTTGGTGTGTTTGTGTGTCTTCTCTTTTTGGTTGTTTTGTGTATATTTTTGTATTTGTATTTTGTATATTTTGGGTTGTTTCTTTTTTTCTTTCTTTTGTTGATTAAATAAATTTATTTTTTTTAAAAAAGGAAAGCGGTGCACCAGTTACGAATACATGTAGCGTTACAGTACATACCTAGTAATAACTAAATGTGAAGAAACTATACCTCAGCTTGGTTTTCTGTGCCCACGGTGCGTGCCAGCACCCCGCAGACCTCGGCGACCCGCTGCCTCTGCGGCAGCCTGCCGTTCTCGTATCCCACCGTGACGGACAGCGCGAAATCGAACAAGTGGCACAGCGACTGGGCAACCTCCGTCCCCAGGGTGGCGCCCTCCTTGCCGAGGGCGCACACGCACTCAAAGAGCTGTGCGAGGTAGATGGGTTCAAAGTTCGTGCGCGTGTTACCCGGTGAGCGAAACACGCATCGTGTCAGGAGAAGCAGCTCTCCGTCGTACAGCTCCTGACCACTCGCCATGCACATGTTCGTCTCCAGCACATGAAGGAAGGCGGCGAAGAACTCGTGTCCCTGCACCTCTGGAAAACCCCCCAGCTCCACCAGCTGCCTCAGCGTCACCATGGCGACCTTCCTCAGCCGGATGGTGCCGTTGGCCAGGATGGAGCAAGCGGTCTCCCAGGCAGCCCTGAGGTCGCCAGGGGAAATGACTCCCCTCACGGCGTCGGTCAAAACGCTCACTGTCGCGGCGGTGAGAGTCTCCAAGGCCGAAGGTGAGTCGAGTATGAGAGGCGAAGGGGTGAGGTAGGCGCACACTGGCGAGAGGGCGAAGGCGGAGAGCGCCGCGGGCCATCGGCTGGGCGTGCGATTCCCGGTGAGGGAGGCGACGTGAGCGGACAGGATGTCACTGAGGTTCTGCGCCAGGAGAATGAGCTCCCGTGCGAGGCGGCTAAAGATGAACGGAGCCCTGAACTTCAGAGAGTTCATCAAGAAGCAGAGCACGGCGCACACGCGGCTGTGGATGACATCGCAGTCGGGAGCGGCTGCCACGCGCAGCAAACGCACTGCCACCCACTTGCTGAAATCTGGAGACAAAAAGGAAATAGGAGTGGACGTCACCGATTACCCTTATTTATTAGTCCTGTCTGAAACTGAAGAGCGGGTCTCCAACCAGTGCAGTTCTGTGTGGCGTCAGGGTACTCGGCAGGCTGGCAGGCGGGGTTGGTGAACATAAGCGATGACGATTTGATGATGTGCTGCACAAAGTCCAGCAGCATAACACATGCGGGCTCTGACGTGGACTTCTTGTTCAGCCCCAGAGACACTGAAAAGGAACAAACATGGTTCCCCCAAGGAATAGTTGACATGTGTGAAGAGGCATCCAGGAGCGCAAGAATAGAAAGCCGAATTGTCTTTCCTGTAAATTAATCCTGTAAATTAAATGTATTTGCAGAAAATTATTTGAAATATTTTATTTGTTTGAGTAATTTTTAATAACAGTCAATACAGTGGAAAAAAAACAACAACAGCAGCAAAAATGGAAAAATCAGCAGTAATTTTACAAGTCAAAATATTTTTTCAAAAAGTTGTAATCTAACGTGAAAAGGTCTTATATTTACGATAATAACATTGTAATACGTGGAAATAAAAACAGAATTTTAGTAGCATAAAATTGAAATATTAAAGAAAAAAAAATAAAAACATTTAACGTTGCAATTATTATAAAAGCCAAACAAAACAACAAATAAAGTTTTTGGAAAATTAAAAAAGGTTGGGGGAAAAGTAATAATAGCAGGAGAATAATGTCATAACATTCTGGGAATAAAGTCACAATTACGAGAAAAAAATTTAGAAGAAAAAGTTGAAATAGTTGGAAAATTACAACAACAAACGGAAATGGGAAAAGTGTTGCAATTTTACAAAAATAAACTTTTAAAATTAGTTATTTTAGTAGCGTAGAAATTTTTTTAAAAATACTGTATATATATGTTATTTTCTATAAGTTGTAATATTAGGAAAAACAAAACAAAATAAAGTTGTAATTTTTGGAAAATTACGTTGAGGAAAAAATTCTAATATGATGGGAATAAAGACATATTACAAAAAGAAAAGTTCTTAAGATTATGTAAGAAGAAAGTTTACATATTTGGAAAATTATAAACAAAAAAATAACAGCAACAAAAACTGGGAAAAATAGAGCAGAATGAAGTTGACACTAATAATAGGCTTTTTCACCTACATCACAAAGCTGAGATGCAGTATTGTCTTGAAATACTGTATATAAAACTTGTTAGCATATCTACATGTGTTGCTTTACAAAATATCAAAGTGGCAAAGTTGCTTCCTTCCATTTTTTCCACTATGTGGCCCTCGCTGGAAAAAGTTTGGTCACGCCTGCTGTATGTCATAAAACAAATGAAATGGAAACCTTTAACAAACTGTGACGAAAACCAACATATGACGTCATAATTAGGCGCCAGGAAGACGTCACAACTTTAACAGGTATTTTGTAGACTTAACTAATCCCGAAAAGTGCAACTATGGTACCTTAACATGACAAATAATCGCCATTCAGAGCCCACGGAAGACAATAAAGCCAATATAGGTTGAGTGTATTCGGACTCACCTGCATCCACGTTGGTCAGGATCCTGTCGATGAACTGACACAGGATCTGTCGCGGTTTCTGCACCGCTTCGTCGTATTCACCCGCACTGGCACTGAAGTGATACAAACGCAATTCGCAATTCAAACGCACTTTCAACACTTGTTCACTCCGACATTCGAGAATGTGCTTTAGCTAGCATAGCCGTTAGCCACCAGCCGGTGAGTTTACCTCGCAAGCTCCTGGAGAGCCGGTATCATGGCAGACATCTCTAGCCCCTCCATTGTCGGCAATACAACTGTTTTGTGCACAATAAATTCATTTTAGGACGTCATATTCAAGAATTATTGGACTTTGAAAGAGCATACCTGGACCGAGGCTGTCAAAAGTTCCGCTCCATAATGACGTTTCTGTTTTGCTACGGCAAATGCCGAGGGTCAAAAAGGTATGGCAAAGGCATAGTTCTATTTGTATACAATTCGTCACACCATAATAATGCAAGAATTAAATAATTTTAGGTGTATATGAGCAGTATATATGCTGCTTCCTTGCTTATGTTGCTTCCTTTTTATTTTATAATATTTTCTTTTTCAAACAGATAGATAACTCTTTCTACTGTACACTATATTATTTTAAATATTTTTTTTTGTTTAAACAAACATCTTAGAACTGAAATGTAAATAAATATTACTACTGACACAGAATTCCACTCAAAATAACAATAAGTAACATAGTACTTTTGTATAATTTATTGTGTGTATTTTTTTTTTATGCCATGTTCAACACTTAAGGACATAATGCTTCACCAGCAAAAGTCTAAATCTGCTTTTGTCTTATCTGCCCATGTTCAAGTAAATAAACACTGTTGTAAAATTCAAATTCAAATTACAGTAAATAAAACTGACAAAAAAAACAATCACAAATATTGTCATCAAATTACAGGAATGAAAAATGAAAAAATATGGATGAGACATGATTTTAATAATGCAGTGTAGGTTTATGTTTGTTTTTTATAACTATTCAAATAAATCAAAGCAGAAATGGCAAATTGAGAGGAAATGTATCTCAGTAGATGTTTCTGGGTGGGTTCAGCGGTGTGCCTTTTTTAAACCGTAGCCCATGAGGCAGGCGAACAACGTCAACACCATCTTGGGGTTCACCTCCACCAAGTCATCTGGAAGAGCGTAGACGCGAGCTCCGATCTTGCGAGCCAATGAGATTGCGTATCTGCAACAAGGAAAAAAAAGAGATTAATGTGATGACGACGATGACGTTAGTACAGTTGTGTGAACTGCAACTTGTACTTGGCATTGTTGACTTTGTCGGCATTCTTCAGCACTCCTCTCTCTGGTCTCTTCACCATGTCCCACTTGACCGTACCCGGAGCGATGGCGTCGATCAGGTCGATCACCGGCAGGCTGGTGCTGATGTCGAGGTCCTGAGGAAACAGAATGGCGGCCATCATACATGCTCACACAGTGGACTTTAACACACACACACACACACACACACACCTTGAAGCTGCTGATCTGAGTATCCTTGTGTTTTTGGCTCAGGGTGTTGTTGACCCAGTTGAGGATGATCTGCTCTCCAACTTTCTCTCCATCACCCAGGTCTGACAACACCAGCATTGTGTATCTGTGAAAAAACAAAAAAATGTACTGTATAGCCTTTTTTATTAACTCCGCCAAGGAGGTTAAGTTTTTGCCGGCGTTTATCTGTTTGTGATCAAAATAACTAAAATTCTGAATGGATGAAATTTTCAAGAATTTTCGGAAACGGGACATGGAAGTATTGATTCAATTTTGAGGGTCATCTGGATCACTGTCTGGATCCAGGATTTGTTTTTTTTTTTAAAGGATTCTTTAACATTGCAAGATAGGGCCGTTTGTGCATCCATCAATCTTCTATGCCGCTTCACTAGGGTTGCGGGTATGCTAGAGCCTATCCCAGCTGACTTGGGCGAGAGGGGGGGTACACCCTGGACTGGTCGTCAGCCAACCGCAGGGCACATATAGACAAACAACCATTCACACTCACATTCATACCTATGGACAATATAGAGTCACCAATTAACCTAACACGCAATGTGGGAGGAAACCGGAGTAGATTTGTGCATTTTTGCTGTTGCTGTCGTTTCAACTATGGACAAAATCGAACAAATGAGATTCCACTATAAAAATCCCTCGTGGAAGACAGCCCCAGTTTTTGGCATTTACAGCAATTTTCTTTTGCATTTCTTTTTGATCCTGTAGCCTTTATGTGATTGCAGTGTTTTTAATCTGCAGTATTTTCCTGCTGCATTTTGTTCTATGGTGTTTTTACATATTTCTGTGTTTGGAGCTTTTGTAACATTACAGCTATTTTGTTTTCATTTCTTTTCTTTTTTTTACATTTTCCAGCTATTTCAACTTCCCTCCTTGTAATTATTACTTTAGTCCCATAACATTTTGACACTGTTCTTGTAACATTGTAAGTTTGTCTGCAACCAAATTTCCCAAAAATGGCAACTTTATTCGTTGTTTTGTGTGTTTTTCATAATAGCATGACTTTTAAAAGAAAAAACAAATCTTTAATACTGTAATTGTAGCTTATGCTATTAAAATTAAAATTACATTTAATTCAAATTCAAATCAGATTGAAGTGTTTTTAATCTGCAGCATTTTCCTGTGTTGGTTTTGGAACATTTCTGTATTTGGAGGGTTTGGATGTAAAGCTTTTGTAACAAAAAAAAAGAGGCAAGCATAAGGCCAAAACACAGAAGGCAAAAAAAGGGCATGTTGACACACAAACTGTTTGTATTTGCTAAATTAAGCTAAAATATGAGGTGGGAAATGACACTAACTTAAGATCCGTCCACTATTTGAAAAAACAAACAAAAAATTTGTAAACCAATCGTAAAAACGTCTCCCTGAGGAAAAACAAACTTGCCACGCAACCGCAGACAATTCTCAACATGTGGCCGGAGTGTACACACCTCCTCATGAGCTGCCAAACCAGCGCCAAGGTGTGCATGGGGCTTCCCTCGTTCAAATTCTCCCCGCCGATGCCAACGAGAGAGAAGTGAGCCACGTTCCTGCCCAGGCCCACGGCGTAGTTGCAGTTTTCCAGCTTCAGAAGCAAACACAAAACAATGTCTCTCTCATTTATTGGTGATCGCTCCAATTAGACATCAGCGTTGTCTTAACCTTCTTCATGTTTGCCCCCAGGGCGGGGTAAGGCGGCTGGTTGACTTTCTTCCAGTTGACGGGAACGTTGACTTTCTCGTAGAGCTGCAGGATCACCAGGCCGTCGCAAAGGTCACTGTGTGGAGCGTGAGATGGATGAATGGTTTGTTTGTTTCAGACATGTACGCTGTTAAAATCATGCCAAACCTCACAAACACACAGAACATGTTTCCCTCACGCCCAACGAGTCACAAACAAACTCAGTGTGGTTTGCAAATACAAAAAATCATACACAAACTATCGCATTTTGGCCTTACAAAAAAACTAACGCACCTATCAAACAAATACATCCTGCTTCAGAAACAAATACGGCACATTTTGCACATACAACAGAAACATACAGTGGTGTGAAAAAGTGTTTGCCCCTTCTTGATTTCTTTTTTTTGCATGTTTGTCACACTTAAAATGTTTCAGATCATCAGAAAAAAAAAATCCAAAGCTACATGGCTCTGTGTGCAAAAGTGATCGCCCCCTAAAGCTAATAACTGGTTGAGCCACCCTTAGCAGCAACTACTGCAATCAAGCGTTTGTGATAACCTGCAATGAGTCTCTTACAGCGCTGGGGAGGAATTTTGGCCCACTCATCTTTGCAGAATTGTTGTCATTCAGCCACATTGGAGGGTTTTCCAGCATGAAGCACCTTTTTAAGGTCATGTCACAGCAACTCAGTAGGATTCAGGTCAGGACTTTCACTAGGCCACTCCAAAGTCTTCATTTTGTTGTTCTTCAGCCATTCAGAGGTGGACTTGCTGGTGTGTTTTGGATCATTGTCCTGCTGCAGAACCCAAGTTGGTTTCAGCTTGAGGTCACCAACAGATGGCCGGACATTCTCCTTCAGGATGTTTTTGCTTGCTAGACAGCAAAATTCATGGTTCCATTTATCATAGCAAGTCTTCCAGGTCCTGAATGAGCAAAACAGCCCCAGACCATCACACTACCACCACCATATTTTACTGTTGGTATGATGTTCTTTTTCTGAAATGTGGTGTTACTTTTATGTCAGATGTAATGGGACACACACCTTCAGAAAAGTTCAACTTTTGTCTCGTCAGACCACAGTGTATTTTCCCAAAAGTCTTGGGGTTCATCAAAATGTTTTCTGGAAAAATTGTGACAAGCCTTAATGTTCTTTTTGTTCAGCAGTGGTTTTGGTCTTGGAACTCTGCCATGTAGGTGGTTTTTGCCCAGTGTCTTTCTTATGGTGGAGTCATGAACACCAACCTTAACTGAGGCAAGTGAGGCCTGCAGTTCTTTGGATGTTGTTGTGGGGTCTTTTGTGACCTCTTGGATGAGTCGTCGCTGTGCTCTTGGGGTCATTTTGGTTGGCCGGCCACTCCTGGGAAGCTTCACCACTGTTCCATGTTTTTGCTATTTGTGGATAATGGCTCTCACTGTGGTTCGCTGCAGTCCCAAAGCTTTAAAAATTGCTTGATAAGCTTTTCCAGACTGATAGATCTCAATTAATCTCAGTTAAGTTATGTTTTAACAGAGGCAATCACATTTTCACACAGGGTCATGTAGATTTTGATTTATTTTCTCCCTTAGTAATAAAAAGTTTCATTTAAAAACTGCATTTTGTGTTGAGTTGTGTTGTCATTGACTAATATTTAAATTTCTTTGATGGTCTGAAACATTTAAGTGCAACAAACATGCAAAAAAATAATAAATCAGGAAGGGGGGAAAAACACTTTTTCACACCACTGTATATAAAATACTATTATTAGTGTCAACTTCACTCTTTGTGTCCCATTTTTGCTGTTGTTTTTTCAAATTTTCCAAATATTTCAACTTTCTTCTTTCAACTTTGACTGCAACCTAATTTCCCAAAAATGACAACTATTTGTTGCTTTGATATTTTTTTCATAATATTACAACTTTTAAAAATTAATTTTTTTCTTTAATACTTTTTTTATGTAATAAAAAGTAGTGCACCTGGCGTAAACAGAATTAATGACAATAATTATAAAATAAAAATAAGTTGGAATAAGAAAAGTTGCAGTGAGAAAATAGCCATGGTGATGATGACCTACTGGTACATGTGGTTCACGTATGGATTCACACCCAGAGAGTTGATCCAGTTGCGGAAGGTCTTCTCTTCTCTGCTCTCGGCTGTAAAGACATAAAGACAGGATGTTGGCATCTGTTTGCACATGAAGCTGCGACAACTGATCAGCATGACGTGGACTCACGCTCGAGATGAGCGGCCTCCATGCCGTTGACCTGCGACCTCTGCAGAGCCGGGTGCGAGTTGAACAGGTTGGCCACGAAGGCCAAGTTGAGTTTGCTGTTCCCGGACGTGACGTCTTGAGGGCTCACAAACTGCCTGCAATCCAGACGGGCCGCCTGACGCAGCATCAGCTCGGCCCTTTGGTTCAAGTCCCGCTCCTACGACGTGCACAAGGGCCGACCCCGTAAGTTAGGACCATTCCGCCAGCGGGGTTCCGTGCAAAAGCTGGGAGTGGCTAACATTTTTGCAGCAGATGCCTAAAAACTTCAGCGCATTCTTGTCATTTAGAAAATGTTCGACGAGCATTTTTGCAGCAGGTCCTATAAAAGAGCAAAGGCTCCTGTCATACCGAGGATCTTTGACTGGTATTTTTGTAGTGGGTCCTTCAAAACAGCAGAGGCTTCTGTTATATACAGAACTCTTTGACTGGTGTTTTTTTTAGTAGGTCCTTAAAAACAGCAGAGCATTAATATCACTGACAAGAGGATCTTTGACTCTTGTTTTTGGAGCAAATTCCTAAAAACAACAGAGAATTCATGTCATTTACAGGATCTTTGACTAGTGTTTTTGCAATAGGTGCTTAAAAAGAGCAGAGCACTCCTGTCATTATAGGGAATCTTTGACTTGCATGTTGCAGTAGGACCTTAAAAACACCTAAGCACTCCTGTACAGTATGTAGAGGATGTTAGACTTGTATTTTGCAGCAAATTCCTAAAAACAGCAGAGCATTCTTGTAATTTATAATATCATATGGAGGACCTTTGACTGGTGTTTATGCAGCAAATTCCCTAAAACAGCAGGGTGTTCCCGTCAGGTCGAGGATATTTGCAGTAGTCCTTAAAAACAGCCGAGCATTCATGTCAATTAGAGGATCTTAGACAAGTGTTTTTTGATGCTTGAAAACAGCAGGGTGCTCCTGTTATATAAGGGATCTTTGACTTGCATTTTGCAGTAGGACCTTAAAAATAGCTAAGCACTTCTGTTATATAGAAGACACTTCTCTTGCATTTTACAGGGTCTTAAAAAGTGCTCCTTTCTCAACTGGTCTCAGCCGGGACCCACATTTTTCAATAGTCATTTTGTAGTCACTTTTATTTAAATCATTTTTATTTGTATTTATTTGTATTTATTTATTTTTTAATTTAAGTCATTTATTAAGTCATTTTTATTTACAATTTTTAGTTACTTTTTACACTTTTATTTAGGAATATTTTTATTTTTTATGAATATACTTTATTATGTATTAATATTTATTATTTTATTATGTATTTATTCAATTTATTTATACTTTTTAGTCAAACCAAGCAAACGTATTTGTTCTTTGAAATCGCCAGTGTTATCTTTTGATGCATTAATACCCATAATTACATGTCCGAAGTGCATTTCAGAGGAATTTATTACGGCATTTTGTCAAGAAAATGAGAAAGAACATATACCCATAATTACATGTCCGAAGTGCATTTCAGAGGAATTTATTACGGCATTTTGTCAAGAAAATGAGGAAGAACATAACTGCATGCAACAAATAATTAAAATTAAATATCAAAATTGCACTAAATAAGACCACAAAATAACATATTTTGCGTATAACTGTGCAATGAATATATACCATACAGGAAGTTGACTAAAATATTGCAGAATTTTACATTTAAAATAAAGTCAGACATCTCAAACATTGGTTGTATATTGCATATTTACATGTAATTTTTGACTCGCTGTCTGCAACCCACTCAGAATGGATCCGCGACCCACTTTTGGGTCCCGACCCACCAGTTGAGGACTCATGTTTGTGCAGGCTTTGTGACTCACATTCAGTCCGCTCATGTCAATCTTGACGCTCCTGTAGTCGTGCTCTCCATGGGGAGCAATCTGGTCCAGCAGGTAGAAGTAAGCTCGAGAGTCCTGCAAGCGGTGCAACACAGGCAAGAAGGCTCAGTTCCAACACGGCCACTTGTGTGTGTAAAAGGGTGTGCGCTCTAAGAGGAACCTTGATGTCCTCGCTGAAGTTGCTGATGGGTTTTGTGCCGGCGTTGTGCAGGTGATAGTTGACCCAGCGGAGCAGCAAATCCTCGGGAGAGAGAGACATCAGATGGTCCAGGCTTTCTCCCTCTGTCAGGAGGCAAATCATGCCTACAAACACACAAGCGTCACATGCATCACAAACATGGATCCATCACTGGACCATGTCTGACGTTGAAGATTGAAACTTTACACACAGTCTAAACAGGTGTGTGTGTGTGTGTGTGTGTGTGTGTATGTGTGTGTGTGTGTGTGTGTGTGTTCGCTGACCTTCGTTCCTGCTGATTTCGATTTCAGCAAAGAGGCCAACTTTGATGATTTGCCAGAATAATCCCAGAACCAGATGGGGTTTCCCAACCATCAGATCAAGGGCGTCGATGTTCACCACCGTGCAGCCGATGGCCGAGGCGGAGTTCAGTGCGAGGACCAGATTTTCCTAAAAAAATCATTTAAAAAGCAAATGAAATAAAATAAAATCAAGTGATTGATATAAATGCAGATACTATCGCAGTCTAAAAACATGCATATTAGGTTCATGATACAATATAAATTGCGCATGGGTGTGAATGTGTTTTGATGGTATATAAATAGCCACCCTCCTTTTACTCTTTTTGATTTTTCATGACCAAATGTTAAGAAGATCCATCTGAAATGACTGTTTTGCAGTTGCAAATGTCAGAATTCAATTCATAATTGGAAACTCTAAGTTGCTCACAGGAGTTGAATTTAACTGAATGTCAATAGCCACTCTCCTTTTTCCCGTTTTGGATTATTCCACTACCAGAACTTAACAGTGTGCACAAAAAATCACTCTTTTATATATGAAAATGTGAGAATTAAATTAGTAATTGGAGACTGTAAATTGGACCAATCCAAGGTGTACCCCACCTCCCGCCCGAAAGCAGCTGGGATAGGCTCCAGCATATGATGGATGGATGGAGACTGTAAATTGTCCATAGGTATTAATTTAATACAAGAAATGTAATTATTTCATTTCATTTCATTGCATCTACCACAGTTCTTTTGCTGTTTTTGATTATTCCACTACCAAATCTTAAGAGTATGTACACAAAATGACAAAATGGCTTTTATAGATGGGAATGTCAAAATTAAATAATAACATTTACGTTCTGTTACTTTACATTATATTGCTTTCTGTTACGTTGCCTTACTTTGCCTTACCTTGCTTTGCTTCTACGTTGCTTAATTTAATTTTACAAATGTCAGAATTAAACCATCAGCAACAGTATTATTTGCAGATGCCAGCTTGATGTCTGTCACGGTTATCGTAACGGGTATTGTGTTGTTGTTGACATGCGGTGCATCAAAAGCTGACTGTGCTTTGGAGAGTTGCACGGTGTGAAAGGAAGATAATCATTGCAAGATTTCATGCGTGTTGTTGTGTTGGTTGGCGTGTGGCGGCACGCACTCACAGTCATTGTGAAGGTGGTGAGCTTCTTGGTGTTGATGACTCTCTCGTCGATGGTGTCAGGCTGAGACAGGTTGATCATTTTGCTGCAAGTGGGCGAGCACAAAAAAACACAGTAAGATAAGATCTTTATTGGCATGTTCTGGACTCCTTTTTTTTTTTTTTTATTTTGCTATTCCCTTCCATCTGTGGTAACCAATCCACTGTACGTAACAGCATAACCGAGCTTCACAGATATTGCATGTGCTGTCTGCAGACTGCAACCACACTTGTGATACATAAGTTATTTTCTGCTATATTTATCGGCTTTGATTTCCAAAATATACTTTTAAAGAGCTTTCATGACATATTACGTGACATAGCTCAAATATTCAAAACCAAAATGCCGTGTGCTAGGTTGAATATGTTGGTTATACCCATATTCTGCTGCATTTACCGGCTTATATTGCACCAAAAGCTTCTAAAATATACCTTTAAAGAGCTTTCGTGACATGACGGAACTCAGGTATTCCAAACCAAAACATTATCTGCTAGGTTGAATATGTTGCTAATTTTCATATACTGCTTTATTTTCCAGCTTAGATTTCACCAAAAGCTGCTAAAATATACTTGTAAAGAGCGCCACACAGCAAAGCAGATCGAGATAGCACTTGCGACGCATTTTCTTGTACATATTTGTCATTTCTGCATGTTTTTTGCGGCCGTTTTAACACTGACCATGCAACACTCGCTTTTGAGTTCCAGTGAGCCAAAACGCACCAGAGTTCACTTGCAAGCGGGCTGAGACCCATCTCTCACACCAGGGTTGGGAGCCGCACTAGCAGAGCCAACCCGCCAGAGTTGCTTTAAACCGAAGCAAACATGAGCAAGTGTGAACGCACCCTAAATGTATGTTTATATGTGAGCCCGTGTGTGTGTGTGTGTGTGTGTGTGTGTGTGCGTGTGTGTGTGTGTGTGTCTAACCAAAGCAGGATGCCATCACGGACGGAGGTGAAGAGGCTTTCGTCGTCAGGATTCATGGGCAGCAGATGCCGGCAGTCAGGATCTTTGGCCAGCGCTTTGTTGATCCAGTTGACAAACGCCACCTTCTCCTCGTCTACACACACCGTAGACACACACAGACCGCAAAAGGTCACATCTTGTAAGAAAAGTGGAGGTTCTTGGTTTAATATCGGGTCATCATTCATGGAGGTTTTGAAGTGTCAGTCAGAAAACGTCCTTAGCGTGGAACAAAGAAGCTAGCTTGCCACGGAAGTCAGCTACGTAACCCGTCTATGATGTCATCAGCGTCTGTCTCTCAAGAATGTCAACACAAAACACCTTTTTATAGTTTTACATGCATAAAAATGATGACTTAACTCACTTAACTTGACACCTTTGTTGCTTTGAGTTCTGTTGGAAAAACAGCAAGTATATTGCACAACACAGCAGCAACAGAACCAATGTTGTAATAGTTACACGGAGCAAACTGTTACACATGAAGTGTAACACGCATGACTGTCACACCGACAGCCGGGTGGCACCAACAGGCATTTGAAAGAGCATGAAGAGGTAGATGAAGCTGCTGGATGCTGACCACTCATGATGCTTCAAATGCAAAAATCTTGTGGAGTTCATTT
Source organism: Dunckerocampus dactyliophorus (assembly GCF_027744805.1). NCBI lineage: Eukaryota > Metazoa > Chordata > Actinopteri > Syngnathiformes > Syngnathidae > Dunckerocampus > Dunckerocampus dactyliophorus. Next base: position 27,769,482 of record NC_072831.1, on the reverse strand, counting down.
TTTTGTAAACAAAAACAAAAAACAAACTAAATCAGGAGTTTGCCTACAGCCACAGCTGCTAATGCTTGTGTTTATTGACTCAGCGCTAATTAGAAACCCTGGTGGTTATTTGGTATAGGAGACTAATTGTGGCATTTCTCATACTTCCTGTTTTGATCTTTTACCATAACTATCATCTAACATAAACATTTAAGTCAAAAATCCTTTCAAATGAAGATAAAATAAATTTGCGTGTAAATTTTAAGTGAATTTAGTGTGATTTTGTGCACCTGAGTAGGAATGCTGCGTTCCCACGCTGGATATTCCCGACATCCCTCCAAAAGAACGGATGCCATCTCTCCTTGTGATGGACTTCCGGAAGGTCTCGCTGAACTTTTTGCTCTTCAGCTCCTGGTAGATCTAAACAAGAGACCGGAGCAGGTGAGTCGAGACGTTCAGACATGAGCGACCGAGGCGTGAGCTCACAGAGACAAACTCCTCAAAGCTGATCTTCTCGTCCTTATTTGTGTCCCCGGCGACGAATGTCTCGATGATCTCCCGCACTTGGTACCCTGGCAGAGAGAAGCTGGCCTCCCGGAAGAGCTCCTGAAGCTCAAAGTCGCTCACATAGCCGCTGTTATCGATGTCTGGGAGCGAATCAACGCAGGCAGTGCAAAGCAAAGCACACATGAGTCAAGTTTGCTTCACAAATACAAACCTGACGGGCCAAATATGAAGCCGATTGGTCAATATTTACCAATCAATATTGTATGCTTGATTATCTAATAATTGCAGTAGTGTACCTACTTTATTGCTAGCAACCCCCAGCAAACTCATGTTAAACGACCCTCTCTATATTTGACAATTTTATTGTTTATGGATTTATTTTCTATGGCAATTAAGCATGTCAGGGATGTCCGATATTGGCTTTTTTGTCAAACTCTCAATTTACGATTCCGATATCATCACATATCTTTTTTTTGAGTAAAATGGTTGTAAAATAACAATACTCTTAAATGAGTACAGTTGGGGGTTTTTGGGCTACTCCACCCATCTCTGAGTACATCATTCATGTATTAAATATTTTTAGGTTAAAAAGTTGTTGTTTTTTTAAAGTAAACTAATGAAAATACAGATGACGAAACATATGACTTTGATTGCCATTCACTCCTATGAGAAAACAAATGTTTTAAAATTGTATAAATAGTTAAATGTTCTATCATTCTGACAGTTTGAATTATTTTTGGGTTACATTTTTTTTTTTAAGTAAACTAATGAAAATAAAGACGACGAAACATATGATTTCTATTGCCATTCACTCCTATGAGAAAACAAATGTTTCAAGAGAAACAAATCAGAGCGGTTAGCTTATTTTTACTCTTGTATGACATTTAAAAATGTAAATAAAATAAAAAAACAATCTTAATTGTATGGGTAGCAATTCTATCAGGCTGCTTTTAAAAAAGAATTATTTAAGAAAAAAGTCAATTAATGAAAAAGACAATGGCGGCACACATCACATTCAACTACACCCAAATAATTCCTTCTTTTTTTTTTTTTATAAAAACAAAGGCCGACACTTATGATGGTGACAATTTGACATTGGAACAGATTATTTCTGTTGGCAATATTTCCTATGAGAAAACAATGTTTCAAAATGCTAACAAATCGGCACGAGAAACTTATTTTTACACTTCTTAAAAAATAGCATATGTACATAATAATAATATAATCATTTAGTTTAATACTGTTTTAGTGAAGTTTGACCTTCATATATAATAAAAAAAAAAAACAGTGACACTATTTTACATGTTTCTTGGCGTAAAAAATATTAAATATATAACGTTTAAATCAACGTGTACTCATGATTTCCGCCACTCCTTTTCCTGTGCGGTCATTACCGTTATTGTACAGAATGTTGCATATTTGTAGGGCGTAAGTATCATGCAGCACCACATGATGGTCACTAGCATCCAGTAAGTCTCCTAATATCCCTTCCATTGATGATTAACTGATTGGCAGCAGGCCTGGCTGCATCTGGAAGGAAAGTACACGTCTCTACGCACGCCAAGCAATAAAAAAATAAAAATAGAAAATAAAAAAACAGTCCTGACTTTACAAGTGGTTGTAAAACTCCACTGAGCAGAGGGATCAGATTGAGCTGGAGGAACTGACCGATTTTGTTGAACGCCTCTCGGAGCTCTTCCAGGTCCTCTCTGGAAATGTGGGTGACGTGTTTGTCCATGGCGGCCTGCAACACACACATGCACACACCATATTTAAAAATCAGGAGGAAGTGAGTTTAGAGCCACAGCAGCTATGAGGAGGATCAAATACAGAGTCAGCTTGTTTTGGTGGAACCGCGACCAAAGAGTCACCAGCTTGGCCTCAGCACACCTGCGGAAATGGATCTTACCTTTCACCTCTGCTGCCTCACACATCTCAGGTGTCAATCAACCCTTCAAAATAAGCAGGATTCTCGCTTGGACAAAAAGTGTCAGAGTCGATCCAAGTCTGAGGTGTGACCTCAGCTGCACCGGTGCTCTTGCGCCAAATAGCCCTAAAATCAACAGGGTTCTTGCTTTGACGTCATGCAATGACCTCTGGACGTTTTTGCAGGAAATTTACTTCCTGATCTGACGTGGAACCTCACCTACCTCAGTCCTTGTGGATCAGTATTCTTTCAAATCAACAGGGTTCTTGCTGTGATACCGGTCAATCATTGTCTACGTTTTAAAGTGCATTGATCAAAACTGGGCCTCACGTGGCCTCGTGGTTAGCATGTTGGCCACACAGTCAAGAGGTTCGATTCTCCGTGGGGCATCTCTGTGTGGAGTTTGCATGTTCTCTCCGTGCGTGCTTGGGTTATCTCCGGGTACTCGGTTTCCTCCCACATTCCAGAAACGTGCATGTTAGCTTCATTGGAGACTCTAAATTGTCCATAGATATGAATGTGAGTGTGAATGGTTGTTTGTCTATATGTGCCCTGCCATTGGCTGGCCACCAGTCCAGGGTGTACCCCGCCTCTCGCCCACAGTCAGCTGGGATAGGCTGCAGCATACCCATGACTCGAGTGAGGATAAGCAGCATAGAAGATGGATGGATGGTCAGAACTGATTTCCTGATCTGAACTCAGCCTCCTTGGGCCAATCAGCATTACAACCATTAGGATTCTTGCTTTTACGTAGAGGAAAAAAAAAGTGTCAAATGTTATGCTTGAAAATGCTTAATTTAGGGCAAAAATAAGTAAAATTTGCTTAAATATGCATATTTTTTTACTAATAATAGGCCATATTCAACCACAAAATAGCAATCATTTATTAATTAATTAATTAATTTTGAAACACCGTGATAGAGTGTGGGAGCAATGTTCAAACCGCGATGTGGTGGGGGCCAACTGTAGTGTTATTTTTGACAAATCACGGGAGGCTTTAACAGGAAAAAAAGTCGGTTCACTTCAGAGAGCCGACTACAAGAGGCGGATCGTTCGCGAATGACCCATCACGGGTGCATTTAAGGTTCATTCACCTGAAATCTGAGAACCCCTGACATCTACTTATAAATTTTAGTACTTAGTACTTATAAATTTTTCTTTTTTTTTTTTTTTTTACAATATTCCGAGGGCCAATAAAAAATGAGGTGCGGGCTGATTATGGCCCCCGGGCTGCACTACGGACACCAAGTGTTTGGAGGAGGATTACTGAGCAATCACCACCTCACCTGATCTTTGACTTCAGCTAACATCTCGGGACAAATAAGGGTGGAAATGAAAAGGTTTCTTGCGTGAACCCTCCATTCATCTTGGGTCCTTTAAAAACCACACCTTTGACTCTTTTAATGTGAATACTAGTCATTTTTTTCATTGTTGTTCCTGGAGAACCAGGCTAAGCCAAAAAATAAATAAAAAATAAAAAAAATAATCAAAAGACAAGCGTTTACCTTCATCGGCGGCGACGTGAGGTCAAATAAAAAAAATCCACCGCCCGCCGGTTCCAAGTGTGTCTTCCGCAGCCCGACCAGGCTTCAGCCCGCTGAGACAGGAAGCTGGAACCCAGAGAGGAGCTTATCTCTCTCCGAGAAGGAGTTCACAAATCTGCAGACCTTTGGTCTTGTTGGACCCTGGGACGGGCGTCGACTACGCGGTTAACATTTAACGCCTCGCAGCCACCTGTGCGGCGATGCTATAGTCTACAGAGAGAGGTGATGGCATCGGATCGTGTGATGTGTCGTAAACCTGCGGTCAAGAGAAGAGAAGGGGGAAAAAGGGATGACGACTACACTGAAAGCAGGCGTGTCCAAAATTTGCAAGAGTCGCCTTGCTATTCTTGACGTGTGCTTATTAAAACACGCTAAAACACTCCAATGTCGGTCAAGATATGCTACTCAGTTAAATATCATTAACAACACACAAAAACAAAGACAAACACAGTATTTACAAAACAGAAAACCTGTTTATGACCTTCTAAATATGTTTTTTAACATTATTAGAGCCCTCGGGACAGAAATAAAACCCCTATAGACACCTTTCCACTCCTATTACCCAATATAGTAGACATAATAACAGAAAATAAGCCATTTAAGACTATAGACTCACACATGCTAACATTGTGTTCGTGTGCGTTGCTGTAAATGTTACGGTGCTAAGGGAGCTGAGTGGACAGGATGTGACGTCATGGGTTCAGAGTTGAGTTTCATCTTATTGTTATGGATTACTGTGCCTGTTGTGAGACGATTCAAACCTGCAATAAATGCATGTTGTTCAGGTGAGCATGTTTGGGGCTTGTGTGCCTCACCGAACATTACAGTAACATTACTGACATCTAGTGACCAGCGAGCAATACCACATATGATCACGTTTTTGAATGCGTCTTCTGAATGCCTTATACCTGTACTTGTATTTTAGTTCATTTAGCCATTTTCATGCTTGAAAATGCTTAATTTAGGCAAGAAATACATAAATTTTGCGTAAATATATGAATTTTTTTAACCAACAATAGGCCATATTCATCCACAAAACAGGGATGATTCATTAATTAATATATTTGTGAAAAACCGTGATAGAGTAAAGCGGCGAAATTCAAATGGCGAGGGATTACTGTACATTTCTCTCAATAATTGTTTTTTAACTTTTAAAATAAAAGCCGAAATTAATATGTAGACATTAAATTTATTTTATAAAATCATGTAATCTCAAATTAATATATGATAATCCAAATACTATATAGACCAATAACATTTTTATATATGTTGTATATTCATTTAGTTATATATATACTGTAATTGTATATAATTATATATTTTTATAATTATGTTTTTTAAATTGACAGTTTTTTTTTTAATTTTTTTTTTTTGATTTTTTTTGCTTAATAATATGAATTCTTTCACACTCAGCATTACGCCTGATGCTTACTCCATTAAGGAGCTTATACACAATCTACATGACAAAGTCCACTGCCCAGTCACCTGCATTTACACACACACACACACATACACATACACATTTTCATACCTCCATTTTTCCTCCAAGCCATCCATGTTTCCTCTTCAGCTCCTCTCTTCCTTGTGGGACACACGATCAGCTCTTTTTGTTCGAAGAGTTGCTCTCCGGTTACCAGGCGTTCCGCAACAATGACTGGTCCTGGGACAGTGCTACACCCGCCAGAGCATGGTGGCACCAGCCACGGGTTCTGAACCCAGATCAGTTTATGTGGAAGTAGAACAGCAGCAGCAGCAGCAGGCCAAAGACGTTGGTACGAGCCTGCTTGCATTATTCACACGGGCACCCTGGAGCACATGCGCATGTGGACAGAAGTACACATATTGAGTGTACTGTAAATGCTCTAAATATGCATATTTTACAGATCTATTATTACGAAGTGCACTCACTGGTCACAAAACTAGGCAGACCTGCCCATAAAGAGGTTGTTAATAGTTTGGTTATATTAATCACTTTGTTTTATTAGGATTCGTTCACTGAAAATTTAAGGTCAATTTGTCAAAAAATGTCACTATCTTGAAAAATATCCTGGACCCACAAACTTGGGGTTCTTTGGCAATATTCCCCACCTCTCCAAAAATAAAAAGTGGTCATTTTTTTCGTAGTGTTAGCATAATTTTGCTAATAATCAATCAAATAGTATTATTCTCGTTGTTGTATAGTTTATTTATTAAAAAAACGGATCTAATTGCGGCTATATCAAGTTTTGAATATTAGAAAAATATAGGAACTGCTCCATTTATTTTAGTATATTTTTAATTTTAATAGATTTTTTAAATCTTCTTTACACATTCATTCATCGGCATTTTATAAAGCAGCTTCACAGCTCTTATGCGCAGTCTTCCCTTTTTTACCTTATATAAGTTTTAGGAAAAATTTAAAATTTTACTTTCATACCTTCTTTCGTGCATGTGATAATAGGCAGTATGGCAGCTCTTATGTGCAGTTCACTATGTGCAATCTTTTTTCAGTTTGTTTTATTTCTTTACATATCTTATACGGCGTACAGAAATGTTGAGAAAAAATAGGCAGCTGTAGTGAGCACTTCCGACCACTGGGGGACAGTGTTGGATTGACGTGACACCTGCTACTAACTTGGACTTTTTCCTTTTTTTTTTGGTCCAATTTCACATTTTACATCATAAAGGCCACGTCTCGTAGCGTTTTTAATTCCCAGTTGCCTGTGTCTATGTATTTTAGGAATAAAGTGTCCGGTAAATCAACGCTGTTGACCCATAACTTTCACTTTTTGGTTGAATAAAGCTAATTAATCACGCAAAGTAACCACCTTACCTTAGGGTCACGCATGTCACACCCAAGCAGTGGGAGGTGGTGACCCGAACGACCTTTAATCCGAATAAATATAATTACTTACACAATATATAAATTTTTGTACTTATATATGTAAAGTGTTGCGTTTACGTTGAAATGTTGCTAACTGTTTCAGTCGAGGACGCCATTTTTGACGTCTCGTTTAAACAGCGTGGAGGGGGCGTGTCCTGCGTCATAGGTCACATGACCCGGAAAATGTGGTCTTTAATTCCTGTGCTGGATTGCTCCCAGCTGCTGAGACGCTGCCCTTCGCGGTGCAAACTCGCCGTGTTCCCCGTCAACACCCCCGAGCCCCGGGCGGACTCCCTCGAGTGCACCATGTCGGGTAAGTCCCGGCGTCGAGCGTCACATAGCTCCACAAGTTCGACCCGGTTCGGTTCTAGCTAGCTGTGCCGGACAGGTTCCGTTCTACCATTTGAAGCCGTTATTTTAAAATATTCCACCTGCAGTATAGGAGGGATTTAAGTAATTAGTGTACAAGAAAATGACACATTTAAGATGAATATTCCACTAGGAAAAGTGCTGCGTTTCGTACGCATGGTTGCTCTGATTAGTTGCCGCAGCAGCGGTTTGGATTAGAGTGAAGTTGTCCGCCATTAAACGCACTACTTCCTGGGAGGATTTTCAAAGTTAAAGCGTTCACCTGGCAACTAGTGTTGGCCCGCAAAAACGCTTCACAATAAAATAACCGTATTATGTGAACGTTCTGCCGTTTGAATACTCAAAGCCCAAAACTTTCAGAACAGCCTGAAACAAAATGGCTCCCAGAGCCTTTTGCAGCAGCCTCTGGCATGGTCGAGTTCAGGCATGTGGAAACATTGACTTATTTTAAGAGTTGTACAAATATTTAACACAAATCCTGACATGTTTTTCTGCATATATTTGCTCATTTATAACTTCATTCTAATTTTATTTTTTTTTTATGTTGTATACATTTTTTTTCTACATGTGATTTTTTTGTTTTTTTTTTTTAACAGTGATTTATTCCTGTCTCCTTTTGCCGTTGTCCGTCCCCTCTTAACATCTACTATCCAGTGGGGTGGGGGGACATTGTAATGAAATGATTTACTGCTGTCACACCAAGCTTAAAACATGTCTACAGTGAAGGAAAGTTTCTCATATACACTCCTAACCAAAATTTGAAGACCTGTTGAAAAATTGTAAGAATTAAAATTTTGCACTGTTGGATTTTAAGGAGGTTCAAAGTAGAGCTTAAAAAATGAGATGGAGTGAAGCAAAAAATATTTGAGTAACCAATGTAATGCGAACAAGCACTAAAGTGAAGTAGGCTATTCAGCAGCTGATGAAAAGTTTGAGCACACTCTTTTAAAAGCCAAAATCTCTTTCAAAGCTAAGATCTCTTTAAGATCGCTTTTTCTGTTTGAATGCTGTTGGCTAAGGAAGGCCTCTCGCAGCGGGCCATTGCTGCTGAGGTTGGACGCAGTAAGTCCTTTTGAAACTTCTTCAAAGATCCTCAGGGTTATGGAACAAAAAAAAAGACACCAAAAAAAATGTCACTGGCCCAGAGCCGGAGGATCCCATTGGCTGTCCGTCAAGACACGAGACCATCCTCGGCCCAAATGAAGGTTGTTACCGGTGCCGAGTGCAGTCCAATAACCAAAAGACACCATCTGCAAGAGAAGGTTTTTAAGAACACAAAACGTCTTCAAAGGCCTCGTCTCCTTCAACGGAACAAAATTGCTCATTTGGAATTTGCACGATAGGACCAAAGATGGGACATCGAAAGGTGGAAGAAAGTTTTATGCTCTGAGGAAAAAACGGAACCTTGACGATCCTGATGGCTTCCAACGTTACTGGAATGACGAGGAGATCCCACCTGAGATGTTTTCTACACGTCACAGTGGAGGGGGTGCCATCATGACCCTTCAGTGGAACAATGGAGCTTCAGGTTGTGCAGGGGCGTCAAACTGCAGCTGCCTTTGTGGAGATGTTGCAGGGGGCATCTCTCAAGACCGAAGGCCCTCGTCTGTGTGGTAATGACTTTTTCAACAGGACGACACTGCAGTACACCATGCTCGCCTGACGAAGGACTTCTTCCAGAGGAATAAGCTCACTCTTTTGGACCATCCTGCGTGTTCCCCTCATCAAAATTCGATTGAGAACATTTGGCGATGGATGGCAAGGGAAGTGCACAAAAATGGACATCAGTTCCAGACAGTGGATGCCTTCGGTGAAGCCATCTTCACCACCTGGAGTAATATTCCCACGAGCCTCCTGGAAACACTGGCATCAAGCATACTCAAACCCATTTTTAGATGATTAACAGGAATGGCATAGCTATTTTTGAATATTGATTTCCATTTTAGGGGGTTTCAGGGTTTTTTGAGCTATGGTTTTAAACTTTTGATCAGCTGACGAACAGCCCGTTTCACTTTAATGCTTGTTTGCAATAAATTGCTCAGTCCATTTTTTTTGTTGTTGTTTCACTCCCATTTCTTCTTTTTGCATTTTGAAGCTCTACTTACAACCTTCTTACGAGACAACAGTCCTCAACGTAATGTTTTGCTATTTTTAACTGGTCTTACAATGTTGATCAGGAGTGAATAATCCAGAATGAAGATGCCAATTTGTGATCTATTCGGGAACCAAGAAGCACCGATCATCAAGGTGGAAGTGTTCATGGTTACACAAGTGGAAATGGCTCTTGTTGCATCACCGCCGCTGCGACATGTCTCCACCGCCACCTTACTCATTTCACACTTGATAAAAATGAAATAAATACGGACATGAGTAAGAAATGTTATAAATTAATATACTATTTAAGTGTACATACTCATTAAGTAAAGAAGTTGGGAGTAGTGGCTATACTGCGGCAATGAGGTTCCTTTACACTTAATGGTCATAAAGATCTCACACTCTTATGACCAGCAGTAAACATAAGACAGATAACCATGAAGGAAAAAACTGTCAAATGTCTATTTTGCAATATTTTACTAACAAAAAAGCAATTCAATACATGAAATGTATTCTACAAGTCCTGTAAAGTAGCTCTTTTCTAAATATGGTCACATCCAGGAAAAGAACCCATAACAGTTCAAATAAGTGTTTATTTTTTGAAATCTCCTCAGACGAAGCCTTCGTGACGTTGGCCACTAATGATAACTACGCAAAAGGAGCCATGGTTCTCGGCCAGTCGTTACGAGAACACCACACTACCAAGAAGCTGGTCGTCCTCATCGGACGGCATGTGGGAGAGCCTTGCAGGTAATTCCATCACTTCATATGTTGGAATCAGGGATGATTAAGGGTTTTATGCTGCCCATACAATCATCCATGTGTGACCAATCACATAGATTAAGTGTAAATTTCAAAATTTGCTATTGACCGGGGGGTGCCGTATAAAGGGGACAAGTCAGGACAATTCCAAGGTGCCCTGACTGCCCGGGGCCCAAAAAATAGGTAGTTCATTAACCAGAAATCCTGGTTGCACCCCTGCTAAAGGATATGAAAAAGGGAACCATAAAATCACCTTCATTTAGACAAAAACATATTTGACAGAGGATGAGACGCCTTCTTCAAGGAGACTTTGGATGTGAGAGTGCATAGTTTGATGGCGTTCTAGCCGGACACTTCCAGGTACCGTGCGGCGGAGCTCCCAGTGAGAGCGCAGTCTGCAAACCACTGAGAGAGGCTGGTCATCTAGTCCCATGAATTCGGTTATTTGCTTTAGACTTCTGTCGTGCACATACGGCGGGGGGGCGGTGTTGTCCAGCGTTGGCTCCATTGGCTGCCATTGGTCCTCGAAAACTCGCCGTACTCCGTCAAGTGTTTGTTCTTCATATGCCGTATTAAATTGAAGCTTTTTAATGCGCTACCCCGGTGAGATATTTTTTGTGACATGTTTTGCAGGGTGCAAAATGTTGTATTAGTCGCACAAACGACAGGTAAGTTACACACGGCAAACATGATTGTTTGGGGTTTGGCACGCCTGCGCAGTGTGAAGTAAAGTGGGCACGGAGGCTGCATGCTGCAATAGTATGAGCCAGAGGTGATCGGCTTTTGTGATGGGCGTTCAAAGGCATTTGTCTGCATATGCCAATCACATGCTTTATCACGGAAATCGGCCGATATCGATCGGTGGCCAATCGACCGGAGCATCCCTAGTTGGAGTTGATGTGTCCCCTCAGTGCTCCAGACCAGGGGTGCCCATTATGCTATCAGTCGATCGCATAAACGTCACTTTGTAGATGTCATGTGACATTGGTCAGCTGACGTTGAGCTCCCCTCCTGATTCGCTGGTGCTCTCGCCGCGGCAATGGTGAACAGACGTCTCAAGCCACACATAGAGATGCAACTTTCATCTTTATTATTCTGATTACGGATAAACTAACTCAGCAGTTAAATGCATATATCAATAACGAAAGTTATACATTTGCAGCAGCTACTTTACGTAGGGGGAAAAGTGGTTAACACTTTACAATAAGGTACATAAAAATGACGGTAGTTAATGAGGAACGAACCTTCCTAACCACTACTCATTAGTTACTCATTAGTTCCTCAGTAACTACCAAAAAGTGAATTGTTTGGCTTTGCTTCACGTTCTGAACTCCACTATAGAAAACGTGTGTTTTCTACACTTCCGTTTTTTGAACTATAATTTCATGATTAATTGGAAAGTGTGCCCGTTGCTGAAGCCTTTTTAATATGCTGCCTTGACTTCGGCGGCATTGTCTTAATCATTTTCATTTATTGTAAATCTGTGATGTTTAACTGGACGCAATACATTAAGTGTTTATCTATCGATCTCGGCCAAAAGGAAAGCGCCAGAAGGCTGTGTCTGGGATGAGGTGGGGAACCTTCTCATTGAACTCAAGAGTAAGATTAAAGCTGTCACCATGGACAATTTTCCATTCCTATTATTTCTTTCTTTGGGTCTTGGCCAGTTTAGAAGTAGCTCGTTTACCTTCTATAGCATTGTCCCTTGGGAAGACCTTCTGTAATTGCACTGTTTGAATGTAGAGAAGTGCTGCGTTCCATCTTCGATGAGGTGCACCTGGTGGACATCTTGGACTCTGGTGACGTGGCCCACCTGGCCCTGATGAAGAGACCCGACTTGGGAGTCACGCTGACCAAGCTGCACTGCTGGACGCTCACGCAGTATACAAAGTGTGTGTTCATGGACGCCGACACACTGGTGAGAAAGCACGAGCCATAACTCACACTTCCTGCCGTTCTATTGTTAAAACATTGCATTATGTTTGACATGTAGGAATACTGTGAGATTTGAAATCAAACGTTTTAAACGGGTGTGTGTGTGTGTGTGTGTGTGTGTATAGAAACTAGATAGACATGAGTATATTTTCTAATAGTTTAGCAATGCACTGAAACTTACCACTATGTATATCACATATCACACATATATATTAAATGGTAACAGTATGTATTCTTAAAGAATCACTACTTTCTCAAACATTGGTTGTCTAATTTTTGCTTAATAATTAAAAATTACTATTTATTTAAAAATATTTTGGAAAAAACAAACATTTTCTTTTATATTTTCAGTGTTTTATGTGAATATATTGTAATTCATAAAATAAAATAAATCAAAATCCAACTTTCTAGGACTTTGTTTAGAAATTTTATTTCTCGCTTTACTGGGAATTTTGTTTTTTTCATATGAATATTGTGCATTTTTTTTCGTTCTATAAAAATACAAAATATTATACTTTACTAAATGTACTGAAAAGTATAACCACAATAATAAACATGTTTTAAAATAACTCTAAATAGTGTTCTTTTTCTAAAGGGCTTTTTTTTTTGTTGTTGCAATTTTAAAATCTGGTTTATTATTGTGGTTATACTTTTCAGTACGTTTAGCAGAAATGGGGGCAACCAAAATATTAGGAAGTATATTTTTGTATTTTTACAGAATAAAAAAAAAAAAAAAACACAAATATATTCATATATTGCCCATATAAGGAAGTCCAGGTTGCGTTGATGTCAGTGGAACTCGGGGTTTAAAAAAACCCAACAAACTAAGACACAGCTTGCAGAGCCATCCAAAACTGCTTCCAGGTCTCCCTTCCAAATGTGCAAACCTCATTATTTGACGTGTTGGCATCGTTTAACACAAGAATACAACATTGTAGCATTTATAGGTAAGAAAAAAGAAAGGGGGGAAAAAATAGGTCTTCTTTAATATTGAAAAATGATCATGTTCGTTACTCTACTGCTCGTGAGAACATATCAAAACATAATTTTTTTTTAACAGGTGGATTTTTTTTTTTTTTTTTGACCAAATGCAGGCACTCACCAACATCGACGATCTCTTTGAGCGGGAGGAGCTATCAGCAGCGCCAGATCCCGGTTGGCCGGACTGTTTCAACTCGGGGGTGTTTGTCTTCCGGCCATCCAACGAGACGCACGAGAAGCTGCTGGCGTTCTGCGACGAGAACGGCAGCTTTGACGGTGAGAGTCCCCGAAATCGGTCCGATAAAACAAGGCAAAGTTAATGTCGTTGCTGTGATTTTGGATGGTGGTACATTCGGTAGCGTTGAACTGAGCGTGCTACTTTGGTGGGTGGCATTGTGACGGACTCTGTCCTTGACCCTACTGGGGCGGGAGGGGGGGGCGCTCTGACCCTTGAGCCAGGTCACACGTGTAACCTGTGGTGCCCCTGCACAAACCTTGTTAATCATAGCAACGGTAAATGACCACAACACGAATGCTTTTCTTCAACTTCCATTTAGTAAAGCCTCCGCATTCCAGACTCCTTTAGATTTTAGACTGTTCTCGTACTTCTTTGCCGTCAACTTAGTATCACACACTGGTTCCTTACTTGCTTGTATAGATTTTTTTTTTTTTTTTTTAAAAAGGCCTTTTCTCATATCAGGCCTCAATTGATTGAATTGATCAGAAACATTGGTGTCCACAGGTGGAGATCAGGGGGTGCTCAACAGTTTCTTCAACACGTGGGCCACAGCTGACATTTCCAAGCACCTCCCCTTTATCTACAACCTCAGCAGCAGCGCCGTCTACTCCTACCTGCCTGCTGTTAAACAGTCAGTACACACACACACACACTTGTGTAGTGCGGTGAGCCATTAAGTGTGTTTGCGTGTTAGGGGCCTATCTAAGCTCAGTTCAAAGGTGGTCTGGTTGTGTCACAATGTTAGCTGCCCTTGATGCGACCTTCCTTTTACAACCTACGCACAGCTTCGGCCGCGACGCCAAGGTGGTCCACTTCCTGGGCAAGACCAAGCCTTGGAACTACACGTACGACGCCCAGAGCGGCGAGGTGGTGGGCCGCTCCGACGATCCGGACTCGGGCCGCCTGCAGTCAAACTTCTTGCGGGCGTGGTGGCGGCTGTACGCCGCCTCGGTGATGCCATTGCTGCAGCGGGCCTATGGGGACGAGCCGTTCGACAGCGGCTTTGTGGAGGCTGGAGAGGACGTGAGTTTAATTTATTGTTCCTGCTGACTCTCCCTGTCCTTTATCTGCTGCGTGGCATGCCTCGTTCATGGTGAGATGCCTCAGAATGTTCCCAACAGTAGACCCGACAGTTGTGATTTTCACACAGAACCCGGTGAAGGGATTCTATTATATCCGATAATTAATGTGAGAATTACTTTCAACACAACATGGCAGGAGAAGCATGTTACACCTTTTGTTGCCCTAACACACAAGTGCCATCCCGGCTATACTACAGCTCTGAAACTACCTCCAGAGCCAGCGAATTCTGGGGTTTTTTGTGTAAATGCTTTTTACACAGACACGGGGGTAAAAGGACGCAACATTGCCGGCTTTAAGACGTCGATTAAGCCTCAAAAAGCCTCAAAAAGCCTCTGTCACACACAAGTCGGTGCCATTCGTACAGAAAAGTTGACAGAGGAGGGTGCCCGTGCCCGTGGGCGCACGTGTGAGCCCTGTGAATTCTGCCTCGCAACAAGTGGCTCCGCACACATGAGCGGTAAATCGGGAAAAGAAGCAAGTCTGCTACTGTAGCAAACAAAAAATGGTGTGAGGCAGGTACTTTTTTTTTATGCACAATTTTCTTAATAGTATTAATAGTAGTAGTCCTCCCTTGTTTATTGTGGTTAATCGGTTCCAGACTTCTTTTTTTTTTTTTTTCCAATCACCTTTATTAATGGCTTACAAATTACACTAACAGTGCATCAAACCATGGGCATTAAAAAATAACAGTTGGATTAATTGGTTCCAGACTTGGCCATGATAAGTGAAATCCGCGAAGTATGATTCAATAATAAGAAATGGAATATTTTCGTAGTTGAGGCGTAGAAAACCTGTTTGACTTTCTCAATAGGGTTTTTTTTTTAATTTTTTTTTACCATTATTAGAGCCTACTAGACATGAATTAACACCCGTATAGTCACCTTTACACTCCTATTATCCTTTGTTTACACTACATTGCGCAACACTAATGCGCAGGATGCGGGATCAGTGCAGGGACACGAGACGGCGGCTGCTCATAGCATATTGCAAGCTAGCGAGCTAACTAGTTAGCCTCCAGTGTATTTGTTTTCAACTTAATGTTTCAAACAGAGTGGGGAGGAAGGACAAAGTAAGATGGTAAAAACCTATCACTTAACACGAACAAACGTTTTTCCACTCTATCATGTCGGACACGCCATAGATGACTCCACGCACTGTTGAGGTAATGTAATGTAACGTAACGTCTCATCAATGTTACATTACTGACCCCCAGTGACCAGAATACGACATGACTCGTCTTACAATATTTTTTGGACTAAGAGGCCATACTCAACCATGAAACACAGATCATTTATTCATTTCTGATTTAAAAAAAAAAAAAAAAAAACACACAATAGAGCGATGTTCGAACCACAATGTCGCTAGGATTCACTCATAAGAAGAGCATGTAGTCTCTGACGGGTGGCGTATAACTGCGCCGCATCTTACCCGGAGCTGCCCTAATATTATGGTTGGCACGTTTTGCTACATAAGGTGTCAGATTATTAGGAACGGATGACGACGCGGTGCAGTCTTGCAGTGCTAAACCTTATCACGTCAGTCGAGGGTTGAGCATGGTCTTGGCTGATTTGCGCGCGTCAGTCCGTAAGGGGGCGTCTATATTTGTCAGGCATCACCTTGAGTAACTCTTGTACTTTGAAGAGCCGTTTCGACACGTTGCCCATAAAGGACTTTCATCACAGCGTCTTATCTGTTGCAAAATGTGCACTCGCACTTTGACTCTTGTGATGAAATGCCTGCACATACAGGAAGTGGTCCTAAGGGAATGTGCTTGGGGGGGGTGAGGGTGCGATTCCAGCTGCGTAGCCTCTGAGGAACAACTCCTTATAAAGTAGTAAAAAAAAGAACTTTTCCTTGTTATTGCAGGACAAGCTCCGGGAGGACAAGGGGGAGCAGCCGTCCGCCGCCGCCTCAGCAGCAGCAGGCGCCGCGTCGGACACTCCCATTCCCCACCAGATCTCCTCTGAGGAGAGGAAGCAGCGCTGGGAAGCGGGCGAGATCGACTACATGGGCGACGACTCCTTTGTCAACATCGAGCGCAAGCTGGATGCTTTCCTCAAGTAGCGCCGAAGCATGGCAGGGCCTGAACGGACAGAGGGGCCTTTTCAGGGATGGATTCCCCCTCCACACACACACACACCCACCCCATGGCTAATCACTGAAGATTAATTAGAAGATTGGCCTTCCCGGTGCCTTTGAGCATCACTAACTGCACCTTGTCAGTGTGCGTGTGTATGAGAGTGCATGTGTTTTCAAGGAAAAATAAACACTGTTAACTGAAATTAGTTAGCATTAGCATCTTAGCAAAAGCACTGGATGGATACAGTAGGAAATTTGATAAAGGCCACTCTCACACAGAATGGGCTGGAGTGGAGCGGGGGTCATGTATGCTGGGTTTGTTCTTGGCACTGTGTGCTGAGCTAGTTTTTGGTTGGTTGCCTGGCAACTGCTCAGAAGGGGAATAAGTTCAGGACAGTAAGGGGGAGAGGGTGGGGGTTTAGAAAGTTAAGAATGACATGCATTCCTGTGAAGTGTTTTGGGTTCCTCGGTCTTCCGAAAATGTCATCCTGCACACTTTTTTGCCAAACGGTAGCACAACTATTTCCTCTTTCTGCTTTAACCTGTCAATGTGCACCCCTTCCTGCTGCACTTTCAACGTCCAGTTCCGTCTCGGGTGTCGTTTTTCGTTAAACACGAAAGTGCAGCTCCCCCCCCCCCCCCCCCCCCCCCCCCCCCCCACCACCACCACCACCACCACCACCACACACACACACACACACACACACACACACACACACACACATGCATGTACGTCCTTTCCTCTCTGGCGTCCGCTTTTGTGTCACGTCCCGTGTTGCACTTCCTGTCCCGACCAGCTGCCTTACATTGCCGTATTTACTGTTTACAACACCTCACTTGACCTAACCGCCACTTGATGCACTCCACGCTTGCAGGATCCGAGGGAAAGTGTTCAGCTTTCTGATCTTGTCGGTGTGCTAAAACCACCCAAAAAGTGTACAAGTGTATCATTGTGTTGCTAAGAATAATAAAGAACCAAGAAGAAAACAAAAAACTCCTTGTTTTTTGTATACCTTTTCCACCTCCAAACATACTTCCTGAGCTTGTCTGTGTAAGAAACAAAACACATTCTCAGTAAGAGCACAAAAAGAAGCCAGTCAAGCATGAATCTTGTCATTGCGGCCAAATGGCTGAATATTTTTTTTTCTGTCTGACCGCAAAAGGTTTGTCCATCAGGGGTTTGTTTTGTCCATGTGGGCAGCTGCTAATGGACCTGAACCATTCTTTTTGCAGGACATGACTTCATAAGCATCCATCCATCTATTTTCTATGCTGTCTATCATAAGGGTCAAGGGGGTATGCTGGAGCCTATCCCAGCGGACATTGGGCGAGAGGCTGGGTACACCGTGAACTGGTCGCCAGCCAATCACAGGGCACATAGACAAACCAGTCACAGTAATATTCATACCTATGGGCAATTTAGAGTTTCCGCTAACACGTTACAATAAGGTACACAAAAATACAGTAGTTATTCATGAACTAATGAACTAATGGGGAACTAATGACTAAGGCACATAAATGTATAGTTACTGAGGAACTAATGACTAAGGCACATTTAAACTAGTTATTGAGGAACTAATGAACTAATGAGTAGTTGCTCAGTAGCTACTCAATGAAGAACTAATGAAAAACTGACTAAGGCACAAATTTAGACTAGTTACTGAGGAACTAATGAGTAGTTCCTCAGTAACATACTCTACTTATTAGTTCCTCAATAACTAGTCTAAATTTACGTGCCTTAGTCATTAGTTCCTCAGTAACTACTGTATTTTTGTGTACCTTATTGTAAAGTGTGACCGAGTGTCCAGTGAACCTAACATGCATGTTTTTGGCGTGTGGGAGAAAGCCCGCGCACGCACGGGGAGAACATGCAAACTGAGGGTAATGGAACAAAAAAGTCAAGTGGTAGACCCCAAACAAATGTCACCGGCCCTGAGCACCAAACATGGGACATGGGCGCTATGTTTCACCGTCAATCAAGTACACCTGGTGGACACCATTGCCCCACCTGGGACGCTGATTACCCTGCACTGCTGGATGATCATGGACTACTGTACAACAAGTGTGTGTTCATGGATGCAGACAAGCTGGTGAGATTCACATAACGAGGTTTACATTTACTGTCTTTCCCACTGCTTCCTCCTCCTCCTTTTCGGGTATGTTGAAATGACTGAATCTAGTCATGTGATGTTTCTTCATGTTAACAAATACAATAATTTCCCCCCTGCTCAGGAGTCCGGGTGTCATCCTCGACAGCACTCATCATTTCAAGCCTGTACCCAAGTGACCTTAGCATCCACCTAGCACGTCAGTGTCCAAATATGGTCATTCATGCTTGAAAACAATGGATCATCAAGATGTTTCCTGACGAGCCTTAATGTTCTTTTAGTTCAGCAGTGGTTTTGGTCCTGGAACTCTGCCATGCAGGCTGTTTTTGCCCAGCGTTTTTCTCATGGTGGAGTCTTGAATACTGACCTTAACTGAGGCAACACCTTAACTGAGACCTGCAGTTCTTTGGATGTTGTGGGGTCTTTTGTGACGTCTTAGTAAGTCTTCGCTGCGCTCTTGGGGTCATTTTGATTGGCTGGCCACTCCTGAGAAGGTTCACCACTGTTCCATGTTTTTGCCATTTGTGGCTAATGGCTCTCACTGTGGTTGGCTGGAGTCCCAAAGCTTTAGAAATGGCTTTATAACCTTTTCCAGACTGATAGATCTCAATTAATCTGTTATGTTTTAACAGGGGGAGGGGGGAAGGACTTTTTCACACAGGGCCACGTAGGATTGGATTTTTTTTCTCCCTTAATAAAAAGTTTCATATAAAAACTGCATTTTGTGTTCAATTGTGTTGTTATTGACTAATTTCATATAAAAACTGCATTTTGTGTTCAATTGTGTTGTCATTGACTAATATTTACATTTGATGATCTGAAACATTTAAGTGCGAAAAACATGCCCCCCCAAAAAAAGTCAGAAAGGAAGCAAACACTTTTTTTCCCACACCGCTGTATGTCAAAGGCCGCCACTCCGCCAAGAAGCTGCTTGTCCTTACGAGATCTCACGTAGCAGAGCCTTGCAAGTAATTCCATCACACGAGTTCCTCCAATGAACATCTCCCCCCATTGGTGGCAGCACTCGTGCAGGCCCAGAAAGTGATGGATGCAACTCACTTGTGTTAAGAGTGCAAGTTTAGTTTAGGTGAGAATGTTTTGTGTTTTTCGCTTTCCACTTTTTACTACCGGTAGTCGTGTGTTATCGGTGTTGCCTTATTTTGCTGTATTCTGTTTCCTTGTGAGCCTGCTGGTGTGTGAAACGTTTAAAAGTGTGGAATATTAATAAAGTTAGAAAACAAACATTAGTTGTTTTTTTCATTTATTATTTTGTTCCTGAAAAGAGATGAAGTCTTTCCAATGATGTTTTGTAACATTTGGAATCTTGTCAAAAAGAAACAAAAGCGACTATCTGAGCACGCGAGTGCATCCTCTTGTGCGGGGGGGTTTCTTAAAGATCTCCAAATGGACTGTCATGGTGAATAAAGTAAGTCTCATCTAGCAACATTTATGTAAAACACACAGATGTCATTTTACTACATCCATACACAAGTTTCATTTGGTCTCAACATTTGTTCTGAAGGGCAGAGTGTAAAAAGTAATTGATGAAATGTGTCAAAAGCAGGGATGGGCAACCCTTTTCCTACCAGGCTCTGAAAAAAATGTGAGGTTTTGCTTGTTTTCCGAAATGTCATGGCAGATTAATGTGATGAGTTGCTGTCGCTGGCCGTAATTGGCAGGTTGGGTTATTGGGCATGTTGGCGGCATGGCTCAGGTGGTAGAGTGGTCGTCTACCAACCTGAGGGTTGTGGGTTCGATCCGCCGTCCTCCCGTGACCGTGTCCAAGTGTCCTTGGGCAAGTACTGAACTCCTGTATCACTGCCCCTCATGCTGCGTCATCAGTGTCAAAGCACTTTAGTGCCTTGGAGGTGGAAAAGCGCTGTACAAGCGAAAAGCCATTTACCATGAACAGGTTGCCCATCCCACTGCCCTAATGAATGGAAAAATAAAAACATTTACTGGAGCAGGCTTGATCCTAAAACACAAACGTAAGAACTCCCAAACAGATTTAAAATGCGTAGAAGTTGTAAAAAAAAAAAAAAAAAAACCCAAAACAAACAAAACTACAACTCCATCAGCGCCTTGATGTCGTTGATGCGCGACGTCTTCCGGTCTGTGCCGATGGAGCCGAACGCTGCCTCCACCAGGTCCTGCTTCTGCTTCTGGATCTTCACCATGTTCTCCTCCACAGAGTCCTTCACGATAAACTGCGCACACACACACACACACGCACATAATTCAGATGGTATAAAATATACATAATTTATATATAATATATAAAAAATCTCTAAAAAGGTCAACTTTCATACCTTGGTGACAAAGACTTTTCTCTTCTGACCCAGACGGTAGCAGCGGTCGATACACTGCTCCTCCGTGGCTGGGTTCCACGCCTGGAAGAACAAATATGTAAATAAAGCACCAACGTGGACGTTTTAGAAAATACATTTCGAAAGATGCTGCCCTCTACAGTCGAAACCGTGGCTACTGCAGCTCAATTTTCAAGGAAAAACTCAAAATAATCCACAAAGCATCCAAAAATGTAAAAAAAATAAATAAAACATGCATTCTTTAATCCCACTACTGAATTCCCAGAAGAGAAGGCAACTTCTACAAAAAGTACAATTAGTTGCAATAATATTAATATCCAATAATGTAGCACAATAAAAATATGCAGGCACCATCCGATGAGGTTTTTTTATGTATGTGCAAAAGCAAAATAAATCCAAAGCCTATTAAATCTGAAAAATAAAGCCATACAAATATAATAGAAAGCCAATTACATAATTTATTTACAATATATATACATATATATATATATATTTTCCCTCCAATTTTATTAACTAATGTACCATTTTTAAAAATCACAAGTGTAATTAAATAATTCATATTTTATTTCTACAAAAACAGTTATAAAAATGGAATGAATACAAGGTCAGTTAAATTAATTGGATTATTTCATATTGAACGTACCAATTTAATTAATAATTGCCAAAAAAAAATCACCAATCTAATCATATAGTTTGTATTTTATTTATAGGGAAAAGATAATTAGGAAAATAATAAAAAAGAAATTCAATCAAATAATTTCAACTAAATAAATGTCAGAACCACCAATTACCAATTTAATTAAAAAATGTACCTATGTAGTTCATATTTTATTTGTAAGAAAAATAAAATCATAAATCAAAATTCAATCAAATAATTGAAACAAAATAAATATCAAAACCACCAATTCCCCATTCAATGAATGGGCATGTAAGAAATGATTTGTTTCATCGGCTTGATGCTGATTTCACTTTGGCACACGTGGAAAAGAACATCCTCCATAGCGTTCGAGGAAATATGTCAGCAGTGGTATAGGAGGTCAGGTCTGAACTCACCGGGTCCATGAGGAAGACGTGGGATGCGGCCGTCAAGTTAAGCCCCACCCCTCCGGCTTTGAGCGACAGGAGCATGACGGTGGGGCTGCTGGCGGCGGTGCTCTGGAACTCCTGTATCACCTGGGTGCGCTTCTTTTGGCTCATGGTGCCGTCCAGGCGCACGAAGCAGAAGCCTTGCTCCCTGGCAGGGACGAGATGTGGGTCAGTGTGGATGTCACATCAGGTCATTTTTGCTAGGTCGTTGCGTGCGCGCGTACGTGCGTGTTACCTGAGGGGCGTCTCCAGTACGGTGAGGAAGCGAGTGAACTGCGAGACGACCAAACACTTGATGCTGCTGTCTTCCCGTTGCAGCCTGAGCAGGTTTCCCATCAGAGCTTGTATCTGCGCAGACAAAACGGTTGACACTTGAAACGATGTCGAGATTGTCAGGGCACGTTGCGTGAATGCGTCGTGGACTGCGAAGGTGACCTTTGAGCTGGTCCTCCACTTCCCAGGACTTCCACCGCTCTCCTCCCCCGCCTCGTCCTGCGGAAACTCCACCAGCTCGCTGATCTTGATGTCGCTCCGACAGAGGGGACAGCGAGCGCTCTCCTGTGTGTCACAAATGACAAGTTAGCAGGGAGAGAGGAAAGTGAGCAGCGAGGCGGCTGGGCTCACCTGCTCCGTGCCGATGACCTGGGCGATGCAGGGCCGGCAGTAGACGTGGGCGCAGTGCGTGATGACGGGCAGGCGGACGGAGTCCAGACACACGGAACACTCCTCGTCCGAGCCGCTGGCCAACACCATGCGCAGCTTCTCGATCAGGCGCTCTCGCAGCTCGGCGGGCGTGGCCGCAATGCCTAACGATGTTGATGAGAAAAAAATGGCGGTTACCATCAACGCTCACATTAGCACCTCTAGTAGTCTACAAAAGCAAGCATTTGTGTTGGGGTGTCTAATTAACGAAAGAAACACTGGCATTAACAGCTGCGGCTGTAGGCAACCTACCTGATTTTTATGTTTTTTTTCTTTTATTGAACCTTTTGGGGAAATGACTTGACTTTCATTTATAGAGGTAAAGTAGGAACAAGAATAAAATAATACAAACCGACAAATTGAATGAAAAAAGGCTGAAAATGACATGTGTGTGTTTTGTTAGTCACTGGTTGGCACAGCAGCTACAATCTCCAAACCACACATACTAAGTGTCCTAACTAAAACACAACCTCTCTCAGTCATGTACACTCCTGATCAAAATTTTAAGAGCAGTTGAGAAATCGCTAGAATTTACATTTTGCAATGTTGGAGCTTAAAGGAGGTTCTAAGTAGAGCTTCCAAATGCAAAAAGAAACATGGGAGTGAGACAAAAAAACATTTTGAGTAAGCAATTTATTGCATATTGCGTTCATCAGTTGATCAAACGTTTCAGACCATGGCGAAAAAAAACAATCCCAAAACCCCCCCTAAAATAGAAACAAAATGTTCAAAAAAGCACTCAGTAATGATCTGCACCATTCTTGTTAATCAGCTGAAAAATGGGTTTGGGTATGTTTGATGCCAGTGTTTCCAGGAGGCTCGTGGGAATGTTGCTCCAGGAGGTGAAGATGGCTTCACGGAGGACATCCACTGTCTGGAACTGATGGCCAATTTGGTAAACTACCCTTGCCATCCATCCCCAAATGTTGGCAGTTGGATTTTGATGAGGGGAACATGCAGGATGGTCCAAGAGTGAGCTTATTCCTCTGGAAGAAGTCCTTTGTGAAGTGCAACGTTGTGCTGTTGAAAAAGCCAGTCATTACCACACAGACGCTCTCGTCTTCAGTCATGAGGGATGCACCCTTGCAACATCTCCACAAAGCCATCTGCCTTTTGATGCCCCTGCACAACCTGAAGCTCCATTGTTCCATTGAAGGATCATGATGGCGCCCCCTCCACTGTGCCGTGTGGAAAAACATCATTCCAGTAACGTTGGAAGCCATCAGGACCAACAAGGTTCCATTTTTTCCTCAGAGAATAAAACTTTCTTCCACCTTTCAATGTCCCATGTTTGGTGCACTCGTGCAAATTCCAAATGGGCAATTTTGTGGCGTTGAAGGAGACGAGGCCTTTGAAGATGTTTTTCTTCTTAAAAGCCTTCTCTTGCAGATGATGTTTGACGGTTATTGGACTGCACTTGGCACCGGTAACAACCTTCATTGGTCCCGTGTCTTGACGGACAGCCAATGTGATCCTCTGGCTCAGGGTCGGTGACATTTTTTGGGGGGACTACCACTTGTTCCATAAGCCTCAGGATCTTTGAAGAAGTTTAAAAATGACAGTCTTACTGCGTCCAACCTCAGCAGCAATGGCGTGCTGTGAGGGGCCTTGCTTATGCGGCTCAACAATCCCACCGCGTTCAAAGAGAGAAAGCTTTTTTGCTTTTGCCATCAAGAGATCATGACGGCGTGAATACCTGACACTAAATGACATCCAATCCACATTTTTGCCAAGATTTTGGCTTTTAAAGGCTATGTTCTTTTGCTTAGTCACTCCCGTTTCTTCTTTTTGCATTTCAAGCTCAACTTAGAACTAAGATGCAAAAGTGCAAAATGCAAATTCTTGCAATTTTTCAACTGCCCTTATGCGACTGTAAAAAGTTTGGGAACTACTGCTCTGATCATCTGATCATTCAGTTTGTGTGCCTTGTGTGCTAACTGCATCACAACAAGCTCAATAAATCACTGCAAATGCTACAAATCTTGTAAGTTGCACCTGAAACTATGAAAAACGTGCGACTTATAGCCCGTAAAATCCAGTAGTTTGCGCCTTACCGCGGTTACAACATTGGTTCTGTTTTGCATGATGCTTGTTCTTAAGTGACCACACGGTCAAATAGAGCTACGTTTACTTTTCCGCTTTCTCATGCACTCTAAATCATCATTAATGACTTTGGCATACAATGAGCTCAGCCCTCCTTGCAGTTTGGGTAAAAAAACGCCCCGGGTATAATTAGAGCATTGATGGTCAAATCTGTAGTTTTGACTTGGATTCAAGGCAACGGGGCGGGGTTGCACCACGGACTGACCACCTGCAATCACCGGACCGCCCCATGCAGACCGTTCACATTCACACTACAACTTCAAGCATTATAGAATTATTTATACCCTAGCCAGTTTATTTGAGTGAATGAAGTGAATTGTTATTTGTAGGATATTTGAGTGAAAAAAGACCAATTTTGAACATTTAGAACATCAACTGTACATTCGGAATGTATTGACAGACTAGGGACAGTTTAGGGGTGTGGAATCTTCTCAAAATGTACAAAAAGAATGAAAGCCACACACTTATTTGAATATAATTGTCAATGAACACACTTTCTTATAGTCTTTCACCGCTTTCCAGCTAAAAGACAGCCAATCACTAATGACTTGATCCATAGTCTTCAGTAAAAATATGTGAGGACTGCATGTTTTTTTTAAGGCGTACCTGAATCTGCGGAAGTTTTTGCCAGCAGGTCGGGGTGGCAGCAGTGCTGTCGGAGCCTCATCAAAATAGCCAGGACGTCGGCGTAATTCCTCAACACCGTCCCCTCTGCAACATATCTAGTCAAAAAGAAGACAAAACTATAAGCAATGGCGTCCGGTATTCATCGGAGCGTGAGTGTGTTTGTTTGCGCACCTGCTAATGATGTGTCGCCCCTCGTTGCGCGCCAGCTCGTACTCCTCCCGTTCGGAGGCGCTCAGTTCCACCTGCTCCACGCACACGCTCTTCTCGGGCAGCGTCACCAGGGGGCGCCCGTTCACCTCGCTGCTCTTCGTGCGCCGCAGAGTGATGCATTTCACCAGGGTCTGAAGGTTCCTGCCGCACAGTATAGTCGTCTTTTTAAGCTGATGTTTGTCATGATTTTGTGTACTTATGTTATTACATTTCACTCAAACATTTACCAACACAAACAGCGGCTCCGTTAAAATGATGTATAAATAAAGCCTGAATGATTGACAAGTAGCTCACAGAGTGGATAGTGTGTGGATATTCAAATAAAGATGCCTTACTGTAGACCAGCCCTGTCCCCGTGGGTCACAGGCCTTTGGATGACTCGGTTCCACCACTCCCTCACGTCGAACGGCTTCAGTCGCAGGAAGGCCAGCAGCATCCACAGGTCCTTCACACTGTTCTGGATAGGCGTGCCTGGACCAACATGGAAAACCCAAGCAGTAAGTTAATGGCAATTGTCGACGGTCGTGACAGCTGAGATCTACAATGGCACTCAAGGCGAGCGCAGACCTCCGCCGAGGTGGAAAAATCCAGAACGTGGCTGTCTGTCTAGCAAGTCAAAGAATACTCGGCAAAGTACAGCTGAAAAAAAGTTATTTTGAACATCCTTTATTACATGTTATACACAGTATACACATATTAGTAACAATTTGTGTGGAATTGACGACAACACAGTTGAATGGCTCAAGCAGCAAACTAACTTGGCGAAGGTAATTGTGAATATGCCTAAGTCTGATGTTTGGTGTGTGTGTGTGTGTGTGGCTGCAGGTGTACCGGACAGAATCCAGCGGCGCTCAGCTCTGAGGTCAAGCACGGCCTTGCTCATGTGCGTGTTGGGGTTCCGCACCACGTGGCCTTCGTCGAGCACCACCCGCAACCACTTGATCTCATGCAGGGGACTCTTGTTCTTGCTCTGAATCGGAAAGAACATACTTAAAGCACCGTTTATTCCTATTCACGTGAGGTTAACTACAATCGCAGAAAACTCACCGCAAAGTCGGCGGCGAGGACGTTGTAGGTGGTGAGCACCACATCCTGAGAGGAGAGGAACTTGGTGCTCCTGTTGCGGTCTTGGCCGTGGTACATGTACACTTTCAGCTTCACGTCGGCTCGCACGTGCTCCTCAAACTGGTCCTGAGAACATGCACACATGCGCTTTAAATGTGAAATCACCTGCATGGCCTTTACCGGTGACACAACAACACACGTTGGTGATGCGCCACCTTACCAGCCAGTTACTGAGCACTGACAGCGGACACACAATCAGAGTCGCTGCTGCTGATGAAGACTCGCCGTAGCCGTCAGTGGTGTAGGATTCAGCGGCTGTTCAATACAAACACCATCATCAATATTCAAATGATATGAACTGAGGAATACAGCACCGGTGAAGGAATCACAGCATGTCATAGCAACCCCCAGATAGCAACGCAAACATGCTCCCAAGGGGAAGAAGGACAGCAGACTGGCTCGCCTGGGCAGTTCCAAACTACGGAAGATCTTTGCCTAGGTTTTTATTTTCCCTGGTCGATCCCGACAAACAGCAGAGAGCTCCTGTCATAAAGAGGATCTTGGCTAGCATTTTTGTGGAGCTCCCTTCACTACAACAGATTGTTACTGGTATATAGAGGATCTTTGACTAGTTCAACTGTAGTCGGTCCTTAAAAACGACCAAGTGCTTTTGTCATACAGAGGATCTTTGACTAGTGTTTTTGCGGTTAGGCTCTTAAATAACGAAGAGCGCTCCTGTCATATAGAGGGTCTTCAACTAGTGTTTTTGTAGTTAGTTCTAATTACAGAAGAGCGCTTCCTGTTATATAGGAGATCTTTGAGTACAGTAGTATTTTTGTAGTCAGCCTTTTAAAAACAGCAGAGCACTCCTGTCACATAGAGGATCTTTGACTCATGTTTTTGTAGTAAATTCGTACTACAGAAAATCACTCCTGTCATATAGAGGACCTTTGAGTAGTGATTTTGCAGAAGGTTGTTGCGCACCTATCATATAGAGGATCTTTGAGTAGTGTTTTTGCAGTAGGTTCTTAACCATGGAAAAGCCCTCCTGTCATATAGGGGATCTTTGAGTGTTGCTTTTGTGTTAGGTTCTTAAATAAAAAGGCTCTTTCAGAAGAGCGCTCCTGTTATATAGAGGATCTTTGACTAGGCTTTTTGGTGTAAGTTGTTATTACAGTGTAAGAGTGCTCCTGTCATATTGAGGATCTTTGAGTAGAGATTTTGTAGACGTTTGTTAAGAACAGAAGAGTGCTCCTATCATATGAAGGATCTTTAGTGTTTTTGTCAAAGACTGTTAACACAGAAGAGCACTCCTATCATATAGAGAATCTTTAGTAGTATTTTTGTATTAGCTTATGACAGAAGACCGCTTCTGTCATATAGTGGATCTTTGAGTATTGTTTTTGTAGTACGTTCTTAAAGGGATAGTTCGACATCCCCATCAATTTATTTGAATAGCCAAGCAGCTGATTGAGGGCATATTTTATGCCTACTGAAATATTTGTAATGCACAGTAATGTAGTGTGTGAAGAAGTGACAACTCACCTTGACTTGTGCTGGCCTTTTTTTTCTTCTTCTTCTTGTAAGAGTGTGCAGGTGATGACGGGCCTCCACACAACGCTGAGGCAAAGTCTGCATCCTCCAGCAACAGCGAGGACTCTGCATCGTCGGAGATGAGATTGGTTACAAAAATTACATATATAATGACATGGGTGCGTACACTAAACAATATCCCCTTTACCGAATTTTCTCTTGCTAGTTTTGGTACTTCTCTTGCCTGAAAGAGACGAGAAGGTGGTGACACAGCCACGCAGGGCAGCCGGGATAACGAAACTTTATGCTCTTACCTTTCTCAGACATCTTTGCTGTACCCACTACATTGGACATGGGGGCGAACAGCTGCTCCATGTGGGTCCTTACACACATAGAATTAAGTCATGTTTAGATCACAGCGTCCTTTAAAGTACGGATTAAAAGATGGCCAACATTGGACTCAGTCTTCCCATCTTGGGCTTTCAGGGATCAGCTCCTAGTTCTAAGGCTTTAACCAATCTGTGACATTCTTGTATTCTTTGAAATACATGCCCACAAAAATGCAATATACCGGACATGGGACATGGGTATTTACTCAGCTGCAAAGAGCACTAGGTGTTTCTTAGGAGTGAATAAATTGGAGTGAATACTCCACAAAAGCAAATAACCGTCAAGATCTCTAATTAAAAAAACGTGAACACTTGTGGCTATAGGAAGCCTCCATTTGTAGTTTTTTTTATTAACTTCACAAGATTGCTGCTGTCTAAAGTATTATGAGAGGTCAGCATCTTCCTCTGCATGCGCTTTAAAATGTAGCTACCTGTGTGAAAATCATACGTGTTCCCGTTTCCGTACTGTTGTTTACAATCAATTCATCAGTGCTACTAATGCAGACTGAGCCGTTTGCTCCTTACTGCTATTACAGCATTGGTTCTGTTGCTGCTGTGTTGTACGAGACACTTTTAACAAGTGACATTGTGGACAAAAAAGAGGTTTTGCTTTCTAATTTCTCATGCACTCCAAATCATTATTATAACTTAAAAATGAACTTGTTATATATAATGTTTTCACATTTCAAAAAATAAAAGACTCATGACTACAATTATCTACACTTACACATTTTATATTTTATATATATTTTTTTAAATTATATTTTATTTTATATAGTTACAATTGTCCCTTGTCACTTCGTGGTTCGAATTTCACGGCTTCACTCTATCACGGTATTTCAAAATAAATAAATTAGAAAATTATCGCTGCTTCGTGGTTGACTACAGCAAATTATTAGTCATAAAATATGCAAACTGAAGCAAATTTGATGCACTCTGGGCCTAAATTAAGTATATTCAAGCTTACAAATGGCTAAATGAACAAAAATACAAATATACAGCATTTAGAAGATGCATTCAAAGACGTAATATGTAGCATTCTACACTGGTCAGCAGGTGTCAGCAATGTTACACTGATGAGACAATAGCCACGGCAAGAAGTACGCTGCACAGAAACCTCCCCCAACGCTCACACGAGTCTACGTTAGAGCCCGACCAATTTATCAACGGGCCGCATTGGTGAATATGTAACTGATATATTCACTTTTTTTTGCTGTGTGGAGATTCTGTCACTCCGCTCCTGCGTGTTTCTATGCTGCGCCCGAATACCTGGCCCCTCCCCCTCAAACACAAACACACAGCTCACTCGGCCGCAGCCGAGAATACGACGGGAGAAACGGCGAAACAACACCGTGGCAAGCTGTGACTTTGTCATATAACACGACACTTTAGCGCCACGCTGTCGGGGCCCATCAAGGAGAATGTTTTTTTTTCATGCAAGTTTCTAAAAGCGTATAAAGTTGATAAATGATCTTTGTAAGATAAACAAAGATAGATGCAACTGCTAATCCATATGTGCACCATTATCTAATATAAGACAATTCTACATCATTTTATAAAGACATATGCAACTGTTACTTGTCCATCATGTATAAGATTACTACACAGCGGCCCACTTCACTTCAGACTTCCATTCAGGATTTACAGGGAAAAATCACTTTGAAAAGATTCCAAGTAATGTATTTAGTTTTATTTCTACACATTGCATGTTTTGAGAGCAGCTACATTGTTACATAAAATGTAGTTTCGGCGCTTGCATTCAGTCTCGTAACATGATGTGTTGATTATTTCTTATTTTGTTTGTCGTCAATTTTATTTATTTTTTTACTTTTTAATATCTGCTTCAGCATTAGTTTTGGAGCTGTTCGCAAATACCCAGTGGCTGCGGATGAAACTTTTCAATAGCTAGTAAATATGACTAATTGATATTAGAAAGACATTTTTGTGAATAAGGCTTTTATAGACACATTATTTATTAGTTTAAAAGCCTCACATTAGTCTATCTATTATCACTTTCAGCTGAATGCAGACACTTGTTTTATTTTCAAATGGCCAAGTATAGTATCAAATTCTAGGCTAATGACCAAAATGCACTACATGCATATATTTTCATTTCATAGGCAGAGGGGAAGAGTAAGGTGTGGAGCCACTTGACAAAAAACTTAACAAGCGTTACATTAGATACAACATGTGCAGTGTGCAAGTTAGCCAGGGCTTCCAGCACCAGCAAAGCAAGGAAAGCAAATTTGTGACAACACCTAAAAGTAAAAGTTCCTTATTTTAATTTAGTCTTCTGCTTCTTTGTGTTGAATTATATTTAGGATATCATAAGAATGTATGTTCATGTACAGTATATATCGATGCTTGTATTTCATATATCCACCGATATATCGGTTACTTGAATTATATTTAGGATATCATAAGAATGTATGTTCATGTACAGTATATATCGATGCTTGTATTTCATATATCCACCGATATAACGGTTACCGGCCCCAAAAATCCCATATCGGTCGGGCTCTACTCTATGTTATGTCTTATTTATGTTTAATGTCTTATTTCCTGTTATTACTTGTATATACTAGGTAATAGGCACGTAAACGTCACTGGGGTGTTATTTCATGTCTAGAGGACTCTACATTAAAACACATATTTAGGAGGGTTTTCTATGCTCTAACTACCAAAATATTCCATTTATAAAGAAGGAATCCTACTTTGTGGAAATTCACTTATCACAGTTGGGTTTGGAACCAATAAACTGCGATAAAGGAGAGACCACTGTATATTTTTTTTGGGTCAGTGTTGAAATTTTGAAACTCATAAAAGGGCAGCTTTACAGACACGTCTGCTCCACGTAAACACGTCCATGTATTTATTGGGTACATGGTTTCTAAAGGGATTCAACATAGGAAAATGTTCTCGGATGTTCCAGGAAACTGTGTGGGAATGTTGCGATGCGTGAACGACTTTTCATATACAGTCAAAACTGTCTTAGCAGCCACCTTTATAGAAGGGCCACCTGCCTATAGCAGCCACTAAAAAATCCCCCCCAGCAAATTTACATGTTATAGACCCTGTAGTAGAAGTAGAAGCTTCATGCACGAAAAAGGTTTGTTTTTCAATCAATGAAGGCGTTGTGTGTAGACTTTAATTACTGAGTCCTAGCTCAGTCACAATCATTCACAAGATCCACACAAACTGTCAGTTGTTCCACATAAAAAAGCCGTCTTCTTTTGAGCTTGCTATTTCCTGGTCAAACATGTAACTTTAAGAGCATTTGCACCAAAACATTACCGCAAAGTAGGCTGGGAACAGGACGTGCTCCCAGCGACGCTACAATAAAAAAAAAACATACGCTAGCATGCATGCGGCAGCGGGAGCAAAACTGAGTTCGGTTGTACTTAACTGAAGTATTTTATCAGTTATCAGTTATTATTAAGCCTCTAGCTTCCTTTTAGTAAGCAAAAACCTTGGCTATGATTGCACTACATTGTCATGTAGACCTACAAAGTACACTTGGAAGAACAAGAGGTGAATAAATGTATTGCAACTGATGTGAAACTGATGAGGGGTAGGATTAAATAAGCTTTGCTTCTTCCTACTCCTTTTTGGACATGCAAAATTGTGAATTGTACTATGTGATGTGCTACTGTTTGACTCATGCATGTTCAGGATTAAAACCATGAACCATGATAATAACAAGCCTAGTAGTGCTGTACAACTTTTATCAGCAGTCTGCAGTGCCATCTACTGGTCAACATTATTATTATTTTTTTTCCCCTTTTTTTTCCTCTACTGGTCAACATTCAAACTGGACGCCAACCTGTCTATAGAGGCCACCTGTCTATAGCGGCCACTTTTGCAGACTCCCTCTAGTGGCCGCTATAGACAAGTTTGACTGTAATTGAATAGTATCCGTGATACGTACGGGTCAAAGCGTCGACAGTGAGCTGCTGTGCCACTCGGCCCGGCTCCGTCACCTGCAAGGAGATATAAGAACAGACATGAACTCTCCGGTTAATTATGTTCTCTTTCGTGAAAGTCCGATGGGAGGGTGTGAGCACCTTTTCCAGGCCAAGACTGCTCCACCTGCACACAGAAAGCACATAACATTTAATACAACTCATCTGGACCTTTCATCGGTATGCGCACTGTTTCCTGTACACTTACACGCTTGTACACAGGAAGTGGCTTTCCTTCGTGGAAGTTGGTGAGAATCAGCGCGATGGTTGTCAGCGTTTTCCCCTGGAAATAAAAAACCAAAAGGATTATTTACATGTTAGTTGTTTACTGGTATGAAGCAGGCGTTGGACGGCGCCGCTCACCAGTCCCATGTCGTCCGCCAGTATCCCCCCGAGGACCCTCTCTGGGATTTCCTTGGCGGAGAAACACGTCAGGGTGTTGTAGTACAGCTCGCCTCGCTTCTCCCAGAAGGGCGGGAGGGCGCACTTGTTCTCGCGAGCACACATCCAGGACAGCGCCTGCCTCTGGTGGGGCATGAGGGGCGTGGCCACAGACTGAGGATAAAAGAGGGAAGCTTTCAGATCAATTGAGATTCCACGGGATATGTTGTATTTCAGTGGAGAAGGCGGGGAGGTTGAATTTTCACAACGACGAGTAGGGACTTTGCACGTGTCTATTCGGTATAAAGCAGTGATCGAATTGGTGAATGTGAGGAAATATACTTGTCTCGTAATCTTTAAGTATCTAATGCTGATTGTACGACTGTTGTCCGAGTACTTTCCAACATTATTCTACAATTGTTGGAGTAATTTCCCAAGTGTGTGTGTGTGTCTGACTTCCTGTTTCCGGCCGACTCTCCCTGTCCTTTCTTTGCTGTATGGACCAGAAGAGGCCTCTAATCTAACTTGACACGAATGTGAGTGTGATTGGTGTGGTTTTACGAGGCTGTGGGGCACAACCATGAATCCTGCCTAGCAACAAGTGGCCTTATATGACCGACCAATAACAAAGTCACATTAGTTGCTGAAAGGTATGTTTTTTGTACATTTAGTACACCACAGTACAGAGAGTGGGACTTGTATATATGACCTATCTATATGCAGCGTACTTTACCAATATTTTCTCCTATGAAAACACCATAACAAACCAAACATATGTACGTACTTCAGCTGCTTCTTTTTCACCATCTTTACTTTCCAGTAAGCCTTCGAAGAGGTTGTCGAAGGCGTTCTTCAGCTGCGATAGAAGAGAGACGAGAGTTGAGCGGCCATGACAACAGACAACACGCTGCAATTCGTTCTAGCGCAGGGGTGTCCAAAGTGCGGCCCGGGGGCCATGTCTGACCTGTGGCTATTTTTATTATATATTATTTCATAAGAAAAATAAAAAAAAAAAAAAAAAAACAACAGCAAAAATTTTAAAATCAGCAGTAATTTTACAAAAACAAAGTCAAAATATTAAGAGATAAAAGTTATAATTTTTGGAAAAATTAGCTTGTGGAAAAAGTTATATTATTATGACAAAGTCACGATTGCTGAACCCAGCAGAAATGGGGAAAAAACAGCTAAACTTTTATTAGAATAAAAACAAAAACAAAAAATGTGTTTTTTTTAAACATAGAGATGAAATATTAAAGAAAAATTACATTTTTTTTTTACAAGATTTAATATTATGAGAAAAAAAACAAAACAAAACAAAGTTGTAATTTTTGGAAAATTAAGTCAGGGGAAAACTTATATTATGGGAATAAAGTCATAAAATTACAAAAATAAAATTTACAAAAAGTATTTAAGAAGATAGTCTAAATATTTGGAAAAATAAAAAAATGGGGGAAAAAAACGAGCAAAGACCAAAGTTCATCCACATAAAGGGCTTTTTCATCACAAAGCTGAGAAGCAGCTGTTTCTCGAACCACATATAACTTCTTAGCTTATCTACGCGGGTTCAAAGCAGCCCTTGCATCCTTTAATTTTTCAGTATGTGGCCCTTGATGGAAAAAGGTTTGGACACCCCTGTTGTAGCATCAATAAATCAGCAGTGAAACCTGTATTAAAGTGGTTTACCTCCTCTGCCGTGAGCGGGACAGTCACGCCTCTTTTATTTGATGCCATCCCAGCACCAAAGCTGTATGGCTTCTGACTTGCACCTGAGTTAAACACACAGATAATTCATTGTCACAAATGGACTCGCAGTCACCAGCCACAGCACTGGGTACACCTGCACAATCTCCTATGCAAACGTGAATTTTTAATGATGTTCTCACAGTACTGCGTGTCCCTGAAGCCTGCTTAAGATGATGAAGATGCTACACTTTTGAAAAAGGAAGCGCTCGAACGGACACTTTTGGAAAGTTGCGGGTTTTCATGACATCATGGAGGCAAAACTGTCCATGTTTATACATTCACCACTTCACTAAGAATAGCTTTGTTGGAGAAAAAAAAAAAGAGGCTTCGCTGCGCATCAAAAAAAAGCCCAGAGCTCTGCCAACTACGTGTCGCTCAGCTACAGTCGCGGGAGCTGCGAGTTTGATTGTTTTGCTTTTCTTCAGCGAACAGGCTATCCTAGCATGACAGCTGTCAAAATGTGTAATGTTAGCTCTTTAGCATCACATAGCTATACTCGTGTTACTAACATGTGTCCCCTCCTGTCCCACTCCTTAATGTTACATTGTTACATGTGATATATGGCATCTACGACATGCAGCGCTACAGTGTGTACTGTATACAGTAATCCCTCCTTTGTCTCGGGTAACTGGTTCCAGACCCGACTGTGATAAGTGAATTTCCAAAGTACGATTCCTTATTTATAAATGGAATATTTTCATACAGCATAGAACCACTGTTTATAACCTTCTAAATATGGTTTTTAACATTATTAGAGCCCTCTAGACATGAAATAACACCCTTATACCTTTACATACGGATTACCCGATATAGTAGACATAAAAGAGCTTACTTAAATCACTTTTTTTATCTACATTTTGGACAACACTTCATCTGTGACTTACCTTAAATTGTTGAAAAATCGTATAACGTAGACCCTTTAAGATCCAATATCTGAAAAAATGCTGAGCTTAGAAAACATATGCATTGTTGCAGGTGTACCTAATGCACATCAAGTGGCCAGTGTCTACGTGTATTTTTTTGTGTAGTTGTGTTGAGTGTTTTTAGTAGTTTTTGCTCTAACTCCACCTGTATTGAGTTTATACCCGTGGCGTGCCAAACACTGAGTCACCCCACTTTTGTTCTCCTCTTTCCCCCAGAAGGACAACATGACCGGCATGGAAAATCTGTTTTTTGACCCAGAGTGCACCACCCTGACAGAACAAGAAGACAATTAGGTTGTCAGCGGGGTTAGAATGCGTGGACTAAACCTCGTACCAAAATATCTCACCCTTCCACTTTAGCCAGCTTGTTGTCCATTATGTTGGCCATGGCGGCCGCCAGCTCCCGCTTGATGTGCCCCACTTGACTGCCGTAAATGTTGGCGACCATGACGGCGTTGCGGTCGTACGGATTGTGGGGCTCACGCACCAAACCGACCATTTCGCCTTGGTTGACCTGTCCACAGAACATCATCATGTTAGCACACTGTAAAGCAGCCAGTGTTTTATGTAAGAATCTTTGTTCAACCACAATTTAGGGGGATATATGCCACACAAAAATGCAGTCATGCCTGCACAAATTAACATGGGTGCTAGTTTGACATGAGACTCAGTTTTGACTTAAGACAATAACCTGATAAGACAATACTAGTCTCAAGACAGGTCTTTCATTACATGTTAGGCTAAAATGTCCATTAGGATGAATGGTTGTTTGTCTATGTGTGTTCTGCAATTAGGGTTGCCAACTCTCCCTTGAAAAACAGAATCGTCCAATATTTACAAATAAAAGTATTGCGTTGACAAGGGACGTACTTTGTCCTTTATTACCGTGAGAATTAAAATTTCTGTCGCCTGTAAAATGCGGGCTTTATTGATAACAGCTTGTCCGAGGCTAAGCCAATCTATCCCAGCTTGTCTGATTACTAACCTATCAATCTCATTGCCGTTCGCCTTTTCTGGTGTCTTTGTTGATACACTTTGACAGCAGCAGGCTAGCTAACTAGAGCTATCTGCTGAGATTCTTGTGTGGCCAAATATGTCTTTTTTTTTTTACCACAGTGATATTTTGTCTTTAAAACAAACAAGCAATGCTAGGTTAGTTCGGAGCTTGTTTTTGTGCTATGGGGAAGCTACTAGTCGCTATCATGTTTAATAGGTATGTGCGTCGTCTTAACAGTGCTCACTTGTTATCATAATGATCCAAAAACTAGTTGTGTGCAAGAAGTCACCTATTTCTTTTTTCGGGAATTGGCAACCCTATCTGCGATTGACTGATGACAAAGTCGGTTGGGCTACGCTCCAGCTCACTCGTGACCCTCATGAGGACAAGCAGTACAGAAAAGTGTGTCCTTCTTATATTCGGGTCAGTACAGTCTTTGGAACTGATTAGCACAGATTTGTGTTGCCACAGGCAATTGTGAGCATTTTGGAACAATGGCCGCAGGTTTAGGTGAGTGGGGATTAAGTGCATTGGATGACAGATGGTGGATCTTTTAGATGCTCACCACCCCGCTGTAATATTTGAGGCCGACAACAGTGCCCTGTATTTGGCCGAAGAGCACGTTGCCATCGGCGTCCGGCTCCTCGGATGCTGCGGCTCTGATGGCCTGGGAAAGGGTGCTGTTCTGGTCGAAGCGGTCGGTGAAGAGATCCACCTCGCTGTACCGGTCCCAACTGAACCAGCTCCTCCGGAAGGCCATTACGCCTGCACGAATGTTTGCAAAGTAAATTGACAAATGTAGGGGAAAGGGGACAAACCGAGTGCAGGTTATGGCTTGGAGAAACGGTTAAGTCCAAGCTAGCTAGAAGCTTTGTTGATGGAGGTGGAGGCAAGACAGTAGCAGCAGTAGCTTAGCTGCGGGTTTGGTTAGCGGCCCTACGCGCACGTCTCACAGGGCGTCTGACTAGCTGGCGATAAAGTGTGCGGCATGTTTGTAATGAACACTTTCCTACTTTTGTATTCCCCCTGGCTTACAGTCGACCTTTCAAAGCGGCATCGACGTGGGTGATGATGGAGGGTCTTTCTTTTCGCGTTTGCGTGTGTACGTCACCGTCAGACTTTCACTTCCGCCGACAAACTTCGCAATACACATTTTGTTATGAACATTTGGAAACAATCACGAGATCCATATGTATTCGGCAAGTAATGTTTTAATTTGAAGTGTGATGTATCGGTGATTAGGTTTACTGACTTCATTAAGTGGGAGGTTTTGAAGGATATTGTCTTTATAGTGTATGGCTTCGTGCGTTTAATTTGAAAATCTTATCCGGCCTGTGGCTAACAGTGTGGGTTATTTTCAGACGCCGTTTGAACGCCACTGTGTGTGTTTACGCGCCGATTCTGCTTCTACGGAAGCCTCTACGTTCACATTGTACGACATTCCGCTTCCTCTCGCACTAATTCCTCCCACCCGGGCTGAGCTAAGTATTGCCAGGCAGCAGGGAGAGGTCGGGGGAGAAAAGCCGGAAGCAAGAAGCGTGTTGAAGACAGCGTGTTGTGTTGTTTCTGTACCTTCTGGGCATCAATCTCGTCTGGACTTTCTTTTCCGTGTCTGGGGGCAAAAAAGGGGCGGAGTTTCCTTGGAGCGCACCCCGTTTGTTTTTGTGGTTGACACCTAAACGGGTGAGTTCCCTT
The DNA here is from genome assembly GCF_027744805.1 of Dunckerocampus dactyliophorus. NCBI lineage: Eukaryota > Metazoa > Chordata > Actinopteri > Syngnathiformes > Syngnathidae > Dunckerocampus > Dunckerocampus dactyliophorus. Next base: position 27,731,270 of record NC_072831.1, on the reverse strand, counting down.
TAGTCTTTCTCTTCCTCACAAGATGCTGATTTGGTGTGTTTGGCGCTTTTTGTGACACGGCTGCATCAGCGAGATAATTTTTAGACCTTTGTCATCGTCAAGTTTGCCCAGTTCAACCACTGGAGCAGCACAACCCCAATCATTGCTCCAATGGCAATAGTATAGCTTATTTCCAACACGCTTTACAAAAGTCACATTGAACTACATGACATGTTTACAGTTCAACATGCCCGAAAAGGAGTAGGAAGAAACAGCGCGTATTTATCCTACCGTCTTCTCCGTGTCTTAGCTGGTCGGTTGACTTCCTGTGTTTAAACATGTTGCAATATGACAGTTTTTGTAATGGAAATAAAATAATAACACACTTATATCAGTGTTTGAATTTTCTAACTATTTGAACTCGTAATTTTGTAATTATGACTTTTTTTCTCAGTAGAATATTACTTTTTCTCTTAATATTTTGACTTTATTAAAATTCCTGCTGTTGATTTAAAAAAAATATTTTCCAAATATTTGAACTTATTTGGAGAACATTTCTTCTTGTAATGTTATGACGTTATTCCCATAGTATTATAACTTCTTACCGAATGCAATTTTTAAAAAATTACAACTTTATTCTTTGTTTTGTTTGTTTCTTATAATATTACAACTTAAAAAAAACTATTTTTCTTTAATATTTAAACTTTATCACTTAATTTTTTTTTTCACATGTCACTTTATTCTTGCGAAATTACAGCTTTTTTTTCGTTAGATGAGTTTTTTTCCCCTCAACATTTTGACTTTACTTTTGTAAAGTGACAGCTGTTTTTCCCATTTCTGCTCTTGTTTTAATTTTCCCACGATTCCAATTCCATCCATCCATTTTCTATACCGCTTCATCCTCATTAGGGTCGCGGGGGCATGCTGGAGCCTATCCCAGCTGACTTCGGGCGACAGGCGGGGTACACCCTGGACTCGCCAGCCAATGGCAGGGCACATATAGACAAACAACCATTCACACTCACATTCATACCTATGGACAATTTAGAGTCGCCAATTAACATCACCTGCATGTTTCTGGGAATGTGGGAGGAAGCCAGAGTGCCCGGAGAAAACCCACGCGCACATAGGGAGAACATGCAAACTCCACACAGAAATGCCCCAAGGGAGAATCGAACCCAGGTCTTCCCGATCTCCAGGCTGTTACTGTGTTGGCCAATGTGCTAACTTTTTTCTGCAAGCTTAATTTTCCAAAAATGACAACTTTATTTGTTGTTTTGTTTGTAATATCACGACCTTTAAAAAATTTTATTATTATTTTTATTATTATTTATTATTTTCTCTTTTAATTTTCCACTTTATGCTATCAAAATGATGTTATTTTTCCTCATAATTGTACAACTCTATTCTTAACATTTACATATTCCTGTTTGATGACATTTTTTTTATTCTCATAATATTTTGACTTTACTCTTGTAAAATTTCTGCAGATTTTTCCGTTAAATTATATTTGGCCGCATGCCAATAAAAAAAATCAGCTGCTGGCGGCAAATGGCCCCCAGGCCACACTTTGGGCACTCCTGCCCTATAGTCACCTTTACATAACAGAAAATAAGACATAATATAAACTCTCACATGCACACCCCAGTGTGCAGAGACACATGCTTCGTTTCATTAAATACTGTACCCTTACTACACGCTTACAGTCGTCCCTCGACACATCGCAGTTAGAATTTCGTGGCTTTACTCTTATCGCGTTTTTTCAAACATATATTAATAAATCATGCTGTTTTGTGGTTGAGTACAGCTTATTAATAGTTAAAAATATGCATATTTGATGAAGCATTTTCAAGCATAAAATGATGTAAAATACGAATATAACACATGAAGAAGACATTCAAATTGTGAATGTAGTATTGTTCACTGGTCACTAGGTGTCAGTAATTGGTAGGTGAGACAAGCACCAGACTTGATCGCTGGGAACGACAGGCTTTCATTGCCGATTTGAATTGGTTTAAATATGTTTTTTTTTTATTTGTTTTGGCCTTAGTCAACCACGGAACAGCAATGATTTGTTCAATTATATATTTAGAAAAACCGTAATAGAGTGAATCCATGAAAGCCGAAGCGCAAAGTGGCGAGGGACGCCTGTACAAAACTTTCTTAAGTCGCTTTGTGTGTGTGTGTGTGTGTTTTTTAATGTCACAGGACAGAGCTCCCGGTGAGTGCTGCTCGTTGAGAAGAGTGATACGTGCTTTCATGTTAGACTCTCCAAAAGTCGAAAATCGGTTTTTGGAACAACAGAACCCAGAGGGGTCTGAATATGCGTTCAAAGTTGGCAACGCTGATCCTGCCAGCTACGTCTTCTGATTCGTGTAAGTGTGTTTTGGAGCCATGTAACCAGAAGATACGTTCACACGGTCCCGTGATAATGTGTGTTTATGAGTGAGGGCGAACAGGCAGTATTTGTGGCGGGTCACCACAAACGAATGTATGGGAAAACCCTGTTTGTACGCCAGTCGCCGTTAACTTGCACACACCTCTCAATCAGTAAAGTAGTAGATTGGGGGCGTTGCCCTTGAGTCGTAATTATTGACTATGAGCTGGTGACCTCTGACCTCCGTAACGCAATTAATTGGCGCATTTGCCAGTGTGGGAGATGATCCCAAATGTCAAATTCTTTTTGACAGCGACAGCACGTTGAAATAACAGGAAGTGAAGGTGTGTTTACGCTTCGCTCACCGCCAGACATCACTGGAGCGGTCAGAGGAGCTCACGCTGTGTGTCTTTCTGTCTGGGGGGGTGGGTCCCATCGTCACTCCTTCCAGGAAGACCTCCACACAGTTTCCTTTTATAGAAGCTGAACACAAAAGACTTGCCGTCCACTTCCTGTAAACAGCTTAGAGTAAGTCTGTGTGTGTGTGTGTGTGTGTGGTGCTCCGGGTAGTTGACCCCCTTTCACAAGTGCGGTGTTGAGGAAGTGGGCTTCCTTGGATGAGCGCCAGCCCACATGGGGGTGGAATAGAAAGCGCAGTGATGATGATGAAACATGAGACAGAGTCAGAGGGGAAAAAAACAGTCAAAATAAAAGTAGTAAATACAGTGGAACCTCTCTTAGCGCCCACTAGGGTTGGGCATCGTTGGAATTTGAGCGATTCCGGTATCTTCTATCAAAGAAGCTAGCTTACTAACAAAATGGTAACCGGAACTGGAAGTCAGCTACGTCGCCCGTCTATGATGTCGTCAGTGGCTGACTCTCACACAAAATATGTTTTTATACTTTTACATGCATAAAATAAATGTAAATGCATACAATTGATGAATGAAAGGGACAAACAAACATTTAAGGTTACTTTTACATTCAGTGAAGACATGATTCTTGATGTGAACGTTCCCAAAGACGTGAACTAGCAGCGAAACACCAGACGGACAACTCATGACTATTATAGGCGTATTCTAAAGGTAAAAGTAAATGGAAAAAAAAAAAAACACGCAGTAAAAGTGGAAAAACCTATAGAAATTTTACAACAATAAAGTCTAAATATTAAGAGTAATCTTACAAAAATAACATTGTAATATTATGAGGAGAAATAACGGTGTTTTAGTAGTGTAACGTTTCAATATATAAAAAAAAAGATGTTTATTTTTTAAATTGGAAAATTATGATAAACAAATAAAACAACGAATAAAGTTGTAGTTTTGGAAAAATTTGTTTGCTGAAAAACATGTATAATGTTACGAGAATAAAGAAGAAGAAGAAATAGTTGGAAAATTAAAAAGAAAAACAGCAGAAATGAAAAAAAGCAGCTGTAATTTCATGAGAATAAAGTCCAAATATTAAGACAAGTATTTTAATGAGAAAAAAGTCACAATTTTATGAGATTATTAAGAAAAAGAATGTCATTTTAGCAGCATACAGTTGAAATATTATAATAAAAACAAGAATATAATCAAAAAAATTATATAAAGTATTATAAGAAAAAATAAGTAAATTTTTTTAAGTCATAATTGGAAAGTCATAATACAAGAAACAAACGAAACAAAACAAAGTTGTAATTTTTGAAAATTGAGGTTGTGGGGAAAAACTTCTAATATGATGCGAATAAAGATATTACAAATATTATGGGAATAAAGTCATAATGTCACGAAAAGAAAATGCACCAAGCTTAAGAAGAAAGTTGAAAGACCAATGTTTTCTACTAAGAATAGACATTTTCACTTACATGACAAAGCTGAAATGTAGTTTTTTTTCTTGAAATATATCTAACTTCTGAGCGCATCTACTTGTGCTGCTTGGCAAGATAGAAAAATGGCCCTCACTGGAAAAAGTTTGGACACCCCTGACCCCCAGCACCATGCCCTTTTAGTGTCTACGCAAAGGCTAGGCTAAGCTGTGCTTGTGCTAAGTGTTTATTTACCAGCACGGCGATGAGGGAGGTGTTAATGCAGCTGTTTAACTCTGCGTATGTGTTAAACTTTATTGTAATTTACCCTGTATCTATATTTATTGGATTTTATTAGAGGGAATATCCATGTATGAAGTAAACGGTAGCAGCAATCGCCCTGCAGCTGTGAAATTCCTATACTGGGAGACAACGTGTCCCAGCTTGGCCAGCGCACACACACACACACACACACACACACACACACACACACTGTGGCTTTGAAATTCCACATGAAGGGAAGCTGCAGTGGGACTCATTTTATCCAGCCTGGGCAAGAATACACATGTCCCACGCACCGTCGCTGAGGAATGAGGCAGCCGGCTCAGACCTGCCCTGAAAAGGCCGACATAGGGTGGGGGGATGGGTGGTGGAGAGCACTGACTCGGTTCGGAGGCAAATGCAGGTGAGAGACAGGATCGCGCGTACTGGCTTGGACGACAACTCTTCTTTGCGTGCTCCTGGTCTTCTGTGAGGCACAGAAGAGGCAGCAGACAGGTGAGTGTGGGGTACGAGGTGGAAGAACATCTGGGGGGGTGGTCACGGTTTGGCTCATTGGACTGCGTGTTAAGAGAACGTACCGGAATCGACATAGGTGGAATGAAAGCCTTTTTTTACGTGACTGGCCGCATAGTGCTTCCTGTTTCCTGTCTGTGATGTCACGCAGTAGAAGGCTGCGGGTCATAAGAGGGTTCTGACTCATATAGTGTCTTGACATAAAGATGCGATCCTTGTGTTTTATTGTGTAAAACACTCCCTGTGGTGATAACGGCATAAGAATATGGTAAACATGGTTGAAGCATGTTTATTTTGCCTCTTTTCCCTACAGCAGCACCTCTATTTAGTTGGCATCATACTGTATAGCCCAGTGGTCCCCAAGCCGTGGGTCATTTGGTACTGGGCCGCACAGAAATTTTTTTTTTCCATTATTTCATTTTTTTAATGTTTTATTTTGATAAGTGGACAGATTCTCTGTTACATCCGTCTCACTTGACGCATGTCCATTGTGCGTGTGCTAACTTTATCTCATGCCGCACAAATAGACTACTACTGTATTTTTACCATTTTTCTTTCACCTCATATTTGGTGTCAAATGCTGATACTCTGTGGGAATAAAGGTAAGTTTTGATGACTTATTGCTACTAATGTGCACATTTGTCTCAAGTTAATTCATGCTAGCGCACTGCCTTTTACCACACACGTCAAACAGCCATGTAATAATCTTTCTGGAAAAACTTGGCTGGAACTGGTGGATGGTGGGTCGGCATTCATTTTGTGCTTTTAATTTGATGTTATTCATGTCTTAGTTTTACACAATACATAACAAATAAGATAAATTAGAGCGCTATAGTGTACAAAATTATTCAAACATTTTTTTAAAGAGCAGAAATGGAAAAAGACAGGTGTAATTTCATGAAAATGAAGTCCAAATATTAAGAGAAAATGGTTTAATGAGAAAAAAAGTCACAATTTTAGGAGATTATTAAGAAAAATAATGTCATTTTAGCAGTATATAGTTTAAATATTCTAATATATAAAATATAAATCAACAATATAAAAAATAATATAAAATAATGTAAAAATGTAAGTTACGTTTTTAAATTAACTCCGCTTGTTAGCTACAGATGTTGGAGCTGTAAGTTGAATCATTTAGTTTTTCTTCAGCAAAAAGGCTAACCGAGCATGATGTGAGTGTAGCATCACACTAGCATCCCATAGCTATGCTAATGTTGCTAATCCTTAATGCTACGTTGGTGTATGTGATACATGGCATTTATTACAAGTGCGGAGTTACAGTGTACAAATTAGCGCTTGTCTGACACACACACACAGCTCATTAGCATTAAAGCTACACACAAACAGACAGAACGCGTCTTCCCGGTATTGTATTGACCTAATGTTTTGTCCCTATCACAAAGCGCTATATTTTTTATAGAAATACTGAAAAGTCTAAGTTCCTTTAAAAAAGGTCTCACTTCCTGGTGTCTGTTGATCAAGGCTAGCTCACTTTTGCATCCCGTGCACCGTCCTCAGACTGCTACAGACTGTCGTCTTTCCTTCCTCATTCATTCGCCGCCGTGAACGAGACCCGACTCGTCATTAGTAGCCCGAACCGCCCCGATGCGTGCTTCCTGTACATGGTTTATGCGGATCTAGCGCTTTCTTTTAAGCTTTTAAGTGTTTGTTTGCCTCCCCTCAGGTCCAAGTGTGTGTAGATGTGCGACAGCGGAGTGTGTGAGGACAAGCCCCCAGCCCCCCCTGTCAGGATGAGCAGCCAAGGAGGAGGAGTCAAGGACCCCCAGTCGACCAACCACAGCTCTCGGCCGCTTCCGTCCGTGCCGGAGGAGCGGAAGTCCAGGAACAAGATCATCTCCATGTTTGCCTCTGAGAAAGGTGAACAGCGAGAAGACACACACTTTGTTTTTTTTGTAAAGCAACGAATGTAGATATGCTAAGAAGTTATATCTATTTCAAGAAAAAACTGTATCCCAGCTTTGCCATTTAGGTGAAAAAGCCTATTTTTAAATGGTGCTATAATAGAGGCAGCACAAACATTACTAAACATGTCGAAACGGCAGCGAAAAACCTTGGAAACTCCTCTTTTACGGCGAGTGAATTGAAAGCTTCCGGGGTTCGCTTAGTTTAGCTAGTTCAGCTGTGTGTGTGTGTGTGTGTGTGTGTGTGTGTGTGTGTACGCGCGCACAAACAAAGGTAAAAAACTTAATTCTAAAAAGATGAAACTGATTTCATCGGGCCCTAAGAGGGTTTGTTAAAAAGATGTCATATATTCTAAATCAAACCACAAACTGATCTATACCTGTGCCAATGAAAAAACAGCCGCGGGGCACAAATGGCCCCCAAGACACCCCTGCTTTTGAAACAAATACTCTTAGAATGTCACTTTTGCACAAGAGGGAACCTTTCACATGTAACACTGCTTTGCAGGAGGCAGGAAGAAAGACCGGGACAAGGACAGGCCGGAGATCTCTTCCCCGTCCGACTTTGAGCATACCATCCACGTGGGATTTGATGCCGTCACTGGAGAGTTCACAGTAAGGCACATTTTTTGAAAGCTATGTCTTCTTTTTAACTTTCCTATATCGTAATGCTTTTTTTTAAATTATTATTATAGTATTATCTTATTATGTTTACTATATTGGGTAATACAAGTGCAAAGGTGACTAAAAGGGTGTTATTTAATGTCTACGGGGCTCTAATAACATTAAAAAAACGTATTTACAAGGTCCAAAACAGGTTTTCTATGTTCTAACTGTGAAAATATTCATTATAATATTAATATTAATTATATTGTATTCATAATACAGGGTGGGCCAATAAAACTTTACCACTTTTTAATTATACACAAGTTTTTGAAATGAGAACTTGTTCAAAAATTGTATTTACAGATTTGTAACAGAAGCATCAAATTAACATTTGATACCTAAGGTTTCCCACTTTTTCTCTTGTTTTCTACACAGTTCAATAATTGATGACATGTTCAATCCACGCTCCTCTTCTGCGGATTACAGCTGCAACATGAACATTGAAGTTTGTGATGACATTGCCACACATCTTAAGAGGGATTCTCCGAATTTGCTGATGGATGTTGGTCTTCAGGGCCTCAATGGTCTGTGGGTTGTTGCAGTACACGCTCTCCTTCAGGTATCCCCACAGAATGTGTGGCAATGTCATCACAAACTTCAATGTGCTGTGGATTGCATCTGTAATCCACAGTAGAGGAGCTCGGCAGGGATCATGTGAACGGAAGAAATGACCCCTTTGGGTCGCATATTTTATGTCGAGAAAAGTGATGTCGACTTAAGCGGGCGCTTTTTCGCTAATAATGATAATATGCGGGTTCCACTCTATGTGATCTTTTTCACCTATTCTGTACTTAATTCCGTGCTGAAAAAACAATGCAGTGTAGGTGAACGTAGGCTAAGCAGCTAAATATCAACGACTTGCGGGCTGCAGATGGCCCACAGGCCGGCCTTTGGACACCCCTTTCTTGAAATGAGATCTGTGAGTCTTGTGTGTTTGTCCAGGGCATGCCGGAGCAGTGGGCCCGCCTCCTTCAAACCTCCAACATCAGCAAATCAGAGCAGAAGCAGAACCCCCAGGCGGTCCTCGACATCCTCAAGTTCTACGACTCCACCAGCGGGAAGCAGAAGTACCTCAGTTTCTCTGCCTCAGGTCGGTTTTCCTTCCCAAGTACACACGTCACGTGTTCGGAACTTCCACACGCGCCGTCTCACTCGTTTGCCTCGTTTACTTTCAGATAAAGATTCTCAGTCGGTGAGTAGTCCAACTCATTTCCCGCGCTCTCATTGGTCAGTTATACAACATGTGTTCACTTGCTGCAGCCGGACAAGCAGAGCGCAACCACCACCTCGCCAGGGAGAAAAGATGGCGGCGACGATGATGACGACGATGCGCCGCCGCCAGTTGTGGCGCCGAGGCCGGAGCACACAAAATCAGTGGGCTATTATTATATTATTTAATAATAATAATATAATTATTATTAATAATTATTTAATAATAATAATATAATTAGTTCACTAACACTAGGAAGTAAATGTAAAAAGTAAAAGGACATCCTAAATGAGCGGTACTTCGATAGTTAAAATAAATTGGGGGTGATATTAATTACAATGATGAGTCATTGAAACAGCCACTTTTTTTAGTTAATAAAAGTAAATATAGGATTTAAATTTCCTGTGGTTTTTCATCAGGTTTACACGAGGTCGGTGATTGACCCGCTGCCGCCTCCTGAGGGAGACGCATCCTCCAAGGCAGCCGACAGACAGAAGAAGAAAGGAGGCAAGATGACGGATGAGGAGATCATGGAGAAACTCAGTAAGTGTCCCAGATTCATTTTGAAATAACGCCTAAATAGTTCATGAATCCTAACTAATTTGTGTGTGTGTGCGTTAAAGGAACTATCGTCAGCGTTGGAGATCCCAAGAAGAAGTACACGCGATACGAGAAGATCGGACAAGGGTAAGATGGAATATTTTCTTTGAGATTTAAACTAGTCCCACGTTTTAATCGAATTTTGCCTTTGGAGTTCAAACCCTCCTTGTACGCGGCGTGCTTTTTGTTTGGCTTTGATGGCACATTGTATCCATCCATCGATTTTCTATGTCGCTTATCCTCATTAGGGTCGCGGGGGTATGCTGGAGCCTATCCCAGCTGACTTCGGGCGACAGGCAGGGGCAGATTGTACCTTAGAGGAAAAAATGACCCATGCAATGACAGTTCCATTTGTGCCTACGAAGAGAAACTGTTGCACAATCCCAACAAGAAGAAAACTTCCCTTCATTTGACTATACTGATGCACTCAGACATAAGCAAAGTGAACCCTCCTGTCATCCAGCCTGTGCGCTACAGCAACATGAGGAAATGGAAAAGGCATACGCACATGTCAATTTATTGAGGCGTCAAAATTATCGACCTCGTTTTTTTCTATCGTTCGAAGAATCGTTTTATTGATTATCGTGACAGGCCTACTCTCCGACAATGTGAAAATTGTGCAGATTGGACTATTTTTCAACAAAATGAAACCCTGAAAGTAGAAAAATGCATGTTTATATTGTCTAATTACAATGTGGTGAAAATTGGAAGTCAATGAGGGTTAGGAAATTTGGAATTTGACCCTGCAAAAAAAAAAAAACAACAAAGCATCAAAATCAGTTTCAGTACTAAACTTACGTATAGTTAAACCTGATCTTAGACATAGTGTCCCAGCTCCTTAACATTTATTATATGGAAAATAACTCAGTTTGTATCTATTTTTCTAAGCAGGGGTATTTAGCAGGTTAAAAATATAATAATAATAATACAATCATAATTGTATAATAATTACACATTTGGTATTTTTTATTAGAACTTAAGTTGATTGAGAGTTCTTTTGGGAGTAGACTTTTTCTGTCCTCTAGGGGCCTCAACAGGTAGGAAATGAAAGGGACCGCAGACATTTAATAGATTAATAGAATTATAATAGATGTTTTTCTTTTGTCAGCTTTTACAGCCACCCTTTCTCTGGTGGTCGTTAAAAAGAACCTAAGCTCTGGGTATGGACTTTGAAGGTCTTTCCATGTCTTAATGACCATCAAATTGTGCTAGTCGTTGATATTTCATAGTATTGCACGTTGTTTTTAACTTCCAGGGCGTCTGGAACTGTTTACACTGCCATAGATGTTGCGACAGGACAAGAGGTATGGCCTTTTTCTTCTTTTTCTAACAGTCAAAAGTTTGGACACATTTCTTCGTACTATTAAATGAGAAACTGGTGCTTTACAGTGGGAGAAATAAGTAATTACCAAACAGGAAGTGTTCAGGCTCCCACAAGCCAGTTAGTCTTCCTGTAAGACACACCCCCAATCCCAATAAATTATTTACATCAAATACACCTGCCCACCTTGTTACCTGCGTAAAAGACACCTGTCCACACCCAAACAACTAGACTCCAATGTCTCAAAAATATGCAAATAAATTCCAAAATTGCATACAATGCCTTATCCGACTTTTTTTGGTGATATTCTGTCTCTCACTGTCAAAATGAACCTATCATTAAAATTACAATACATACCGTTGCACTCTTTGTAAGCAAATACCCTTAAATATATCAGCAAATACTTAATTCCCCCACTGTACAGTATATAAAAAAATTCAACTAACTTATAAAACATTACTATACGAGTACTGTAAATGCTCCAAATTGACACCTCTAGTCAATTAACCACTCGACGGCAGGTAATAACTAGTGTTGGGTCGCTGTGGCTGCAGGCAACCTTTTGATGTAGTTTTTAAAGTAAGATACTTCATTTTGAAGTATTTTGATATGTCAGCATCCAGCAACTTGATCTACCTCTGCATGCGCTTTAAAATGTTGGTATGTGCTATTCAGCTGTTTGTATGAAATTCATGTGCATGACACTTACAATTACTTTAAAAAGTACTTATAGTTACTAGTTACTTTCCCAAAAAAGTAATGGAATTAGTTCAATGTAATTAGTTACCAGGGAAAGTGATCATTGCAGTGAGCAACCACAACTCTCGCTGACTAGCTATTTAGCTTGTGTCGTAGTTAACAATGGTGACGGAAGCGACGGTGGCATCAGGTGGCTGATATAGATATTGGTGCATAGTAACCCTAACGTCGTTGTAACGTTTGATAATAAATTCGATTACCTGTTGCTGGATAACACCAGCATTAGCAATGCTGGCTGAGCAGTTTGCACCATACCTACATTACAACATTGGTTCTGTTGCTGCTGTTGTGCTGCATACTATGTTTGTCATAATATTACGACTTTAGAAAATAAATGTCTTTTTTCTTTATAATTTCAACATTATCCACTGAAAAGGCACTGACAATGCTGGCTGAGCAGTTTGCGCCATACCGCTAGTACAACATGGGCTCTGTTGCTGCCAGCATACTATGTAGTTAATGTGGTCAAAGAAAGCTGTGTTTTTCTTTCCACTTTTTCCTGTACTCCAAGAATTATTTGAGTAAAAAAAATATCAGTGTTCAAATGTGGGAAATACAGTCATCCCTCGCTACATCGTGGTTCGAACATCGCTCTCTCAGTCTAGCACAGTTTTTAAAAAATGAATTAATGCGTGATTGCTGTTACGTGGTTGACTGTGACCTATTTTTATTACAAAAATATGCACATTTAAGCAAATTGTAGGTGTTTTTTGCCTAAATGAACCATTTTCAAGCATAAAGGTGCCTAAAGCCAACTAGATCACCATTGAGATTGTGAATGAAGTATTCTACATTGGTCACTAATTGTTCGGTGAAACAAGCACCAGACTTGATCTTTCTACATTGGTCACTAATTGTTCGGTGAGACAAGCACCAGACTTGATCGCCGGAACAACAGGCTTTTATTGCAGTTTTGAATTTTGTCACAGCTAGCACCATAATAATAACATAATAATAATAATAAGCTGAAGCTCAACTCTGAACCCACAATGTCACTTCCTGTCCTCCACACGGAACATATTTCTAGTAACATACAGGAGCACAAGTCTTATTTATGTCTTAAATTGCTTATTTACTCTTATTATGTCTACTATATTGGATCATACGAGTGTAAATGTGACTATAGGGGTGTTACTTCATGTCCAGAGGTCTCTAATAATGTTAAAAACCCTAATTAGAAGAGAATACTATAACACCCTTTCTCCAATTTTTGCTTCCAATGAACGCCCTGTCCTCTTAACACTTTAGCTCTAAAGGTGTTTGCTCTTCTCTGCAGGTGGCCATCAAGCAAATCAACTTGCAGAAGCAGCCAAAGAAAGAACTCATCATCAACGAGATCCTGGTCATGAAGGAGATGAAGAATCCCAACATAGTCAACTTTGTAGACAGGTTGAAAAAAACATCCAGAGTAGCAGCCACCACGCGTGCGGCTGGAGCTGTTTGGTGATGTGTGTACGTGTGTCTTGTAGTTTCCTGGTTGGGGAGGAGCTTTTTGTGGTGATGGAGTACCTGGCCGGCGGCTCCCTGACGGACGTGGTGACGGAGACGTGCATGGACGAGGCCCAGATCGCCGCCGTGTGCAGAGAGGTTTGCAATACCCACACGAATAGAGGAAAGTTTGATTTGCAAGTTGGCGTGTGCCAACGCAAGCAGCACAAAGCTGCTGGAAAATGATCTCACTCCAGTAGTGGAGCGTCTTCCTCCGTGTCAGTGATTCAAAGCAGTCTTTGTCTTCCGTTGGTAACCACAGCGGTTCAGTGTCGTCATGGAAACGCTGTCAGTGGCTTTCTTTTTCCACACACACACACACACATTGCCTGTTTTTAGTTCAAACAGAAGCAGCACAGTACACCCCAAGCATTTTTATACAGTGACTCTAGGACAGGGGTGTCCAAACGTTTTCCAGCGAGGGCCACAAAGTGAAAAATGAAAGGATGCAAAAGCCACTTTGAGATTTTGTAAAGATGATAAAGAAGTAATATATACTGTGTTTCAAGAAAAAACATCATCTCAGCTTTGTAATATATGTGAAAAAGACTATTATTGGTACAAACCTGCTCTTCATTCCCATTTTTGCTGTTAATTTTCCAAATATTTCAACTTTCTTCTCCAATAATCTTTGCAAATTGTCTTTTTCTAATATAGCTTTATTCCCACATTTTGACTTTATTCCCATCATATTATAACCTATTCCCCAACCTAGTGTTTCAAAAATTACAACTTTATTTTCTTTTGCTTGTTTCTCATAATATCACAACCTGTAAAAATAATGTATTTGTTCTTTAATATGTTAATTCTCTGCTACATTATTTTTTTTAAATAATATTAGGAGTTTGTCCTTATAAAACTTTTTTCTCTTAATATTTTGACTTTATTCTCATAAAATAACAGCTATTTTTTCCCCCCATTTCCGCTGTTTTGTTGAAACATTTCCCACTACTCAACTTTCTTCTTTTAAATTTACTTCTTTCAATTATGACTTTATTCCCATAATATTTTGACTTTATTCCCATCATATTATAACTTCTTCCCCAACCTCATTTGTCAAAAATGACAACTTTATTTTGTTTAGTTTGCAACTTTTTCTCGTTCCATTACAGCTTTTTTCTCCTAATATTTGGACTTTAGTCTTGTAAAAGTACTGTTGATTTTTCCATTTTTGCTGTTGTTGGGTTTTTTTTTCTTTTTTGTTTTCTTGTTAAGTTATATTTTTAGAATGTGCTGCGGGCCACAAATGGCCCCGGGCCGCACTTTGGACACCCCTGCTATAGGAAGTCACTTTGGATATACTTTAGAGTAGTCAGTGTCCAGCCTGTGTAGCAGTATAGATTTACCATCCACTGAAAATCAGCACACATCCCTTATTGTCCTAAATAACCGGTAACATAAGTGAGCAAGATAATTGTGTCTTGCCTACTGTCAAGAGTGGTGGTGGTAGCGTCAGGGTCCAGGGCTGCCGCCACTGGGGAGGTGCGGTTCATTGGGGTAAATTTCCGACATGTGCTGTGACAGTCTGACATGGAGAAGATCATCCGTCTGATTGGTTATTGATGAATTAGTGTCACGTCTTTGAATCCAGGTCCTCCAGGCTCTGGAGTTTCTTCATGCCAATCAGGTCATCCATCGAGACATCAAGAGCGACAACGTGCTGTTGGGAATGGATGGATCAGTCAAACTTAGTAAGCACACACAAGATAGTATGTGTATTATTGTAAAGGCAGAATTTTAGATACGGGTCTTGTATCAGACTGTGGAGCACACGGTTGATAGGACCTGCATCTTAAACCGTGTCTCTTTCTGTCCCTTTCCAGCTGACTTTGGCTTCTGCGCTCAGATCACGCCGGAACAGAGCAAGCGCAGCACCATGGTAGGCACTCCATACTGGATGGCTCCAGAGGTGGTGACCCGGAAAGCCTACGGACCCAAAGTGGACATCTGGTCTCTGGGCATCATGGCCATAGAGATGGTGGAGGGAGAGCCCCCGTATCTCAACGAGAACCCTCTCAGGGTGAGTGAATGGAAGCCGTCCGTGTGTTTGTTACTGAGCAAATGTCCTTCGTTTGGCCCGATTCCTTACTCGTGCCGCCGCTGTGCTGCACTCAGGCGTTGTATTTAATCGCCACCAACGGGACTCCTGAGCTGCAGAGTCCAGAGAAGCTGTCCCCTGTCTTCAAGTCCTTCCTGTCCCGCTGTCTGGAGATGGACGTGGAGAAAAGAGGATCGGGCAGAGAACTGCTACAGGTATGACGGCAGAAGCTTACTAAATAAAACACTGCACACACCAAATAAGGAGTACTGACTAAGAAATTAAAGGTGCCTGCCATATTATACTATTTTCTGTGTGCGTTTTGTCTGTCTGAAGCTTTAATGCTAATCAGCAGTCCATGTCTAAGAATGTGCATGTCTCCAAGAAGCGCTATTGTGTACTTTACTGACTGGTTATGTTTAGATGTATAGCGAAGCCTTTATTATTGTTTTTGGGTAAAGTTGACTAAGATGTCCTCCGAGTGGTGGCCGCACATCACATCCACAGCAAGTTAATGCATCACATAAATCAATAACTAAGCGCTAAACATAACACACAACTTAAAATTTCTGTTCCAAATGCCTGCAAAGCATGCTAGGTAGTTCAGCTGCAACAACAATATGAACTATGCACAATAAAACACTGGAGATCAAGATTATGTTAACTCCTCCTTGATTCCTTGTCTGGCGACTTCAACATATTCAATCTAGCAAAAATGCGACAAACACGGCTAAATGTTGGGAAGAGTACCACAAGCTACCTAGCATGCCTTGCGGCGGGAATATATGGGTGTTTTTTTGCGCATAGCTGTTTGTGTGCCCACATGGTGCAGTAGGAAATGGTGGGCCGGATCATGACGCTTGACGGGCCTGATGTGGCCCACGGGCTGCAGTTTGCCCATCCAAGAGGAAGGAGGTTTTTTTTCCTTCATGATGTCGTTTGAGAGCCTCTTCTCTGAAAAGTGGAGCAGACAAGTGAAGGAGATGATCGATTTTTCTCCCATTTGGTGCTCGTTAGCAAGCTCTAGGGACACAAATGACTGAGAACAGTCACTTTTGTATAATAGGGGACCTTTAAATGTTGCATTTTTTCCTTCTCCAGTCTGCTTCACCGCTGACGTGTGTTGTTGCGTTACTTACGTCAAAAACCACACACCCTCCAGCAAAGGATAATAAAGATGGTTTTGGATCAGACTCAATAAGTAACATCATCAGTTTGACGATTAAATTAAATTATTGTGTTATTATAATTTTTTAAATATTGTCTCATTTTTAAAAATGCTTTTTTTGTGTATTTATTAAATTATTACATTTTTCTACCTTTTTTTTTTTACATTTTTATTCTTAATGTATGTATTTATTTTACTATTTAATATTTGTACAACAGCTGTTTTAACAATGAAACCTCAAATGCTCTTTTTTAAGGTGTTTTTCTTTATACAATAGGCCCTCGGTTTACCAACGACTTAAAGATTACATACAAAAATGAAACAAAACAGTAATAATAAAAAAGAGACAATTCCTTCCCTTTATATCATTGTTGTCCTTCCTCAGTGTAGGTACAGTATGTGCCACTACGTATTCTCGCATTTACGATCCTGACTGCTTAAATCAAGACTGAACATGGTACGTTGTAAACCGAGGACCGACTGCATAGCAAATGAGTTGAGGCTGAATCAGCAGCGCCTCTGTTGGTTGCAGCCAAGTAATGCACCCCGGCTTGTCACAGTTACTTCAAGATGCAATAAATCAACGTAAACAAAAAAAAAAAAAAATCATGCCCATCCATAAAAGATAGCATATTTGCATCTGTGTCTGCAGCATCCTTTCCTGAAGCTGGCCAAGCCTCTGTCCAGCATGACTCCCCTCATCCTGGCGGCCAAGGAGGCCATGAGGAGCAACCGCTAAGTGGACGTCAGAGAGGAGGCTATGCCAAAGACGCCCTAAATCCGCTGACTTCTCCTCCTTTTCTTTGTAGGACCAGCATCAGCGACACTGTTTTGTTTTTTGTTTGTTTGTTTTTTTTTACTTTTGCCAGTGTTCATCTCCCGCTGGTTGAACTCACATCACCTCTGTGCCTTGTTGGTTTTAACCCTGCTTCACAGCCACGCTGACACGTGTCATCATATCCGGGATCAAACCTGGTGAAATACCAGCACACATACAGTACTTGTGCAGTGAACAAAGTTGAACTACACATTTTAATGGCCTCCAGAGCCCTCCCTCACTCATTCACACGGGTTATATTTGATTCATTGGTGTCAGATGACATGCACAAAGCAATGAGGACAATTGGAAACAAGGTAGACTGGGTGTCCAAACTTTTTCCACAGAGGGCTGCACACAGAAAAATGAAAGGATGTGGGGGCTACTTTGATACATTTTGCACATAAAAAAAACATTGACATCTAAGATTTTTGTTCCAGGTGACAAAGCAAATTAGTGTAATTAATATCTAATAAAGCAGCCATTTAATTTTCAGAATCTGGACAAAAAAAATAAGTTGCAGGCCGGAATTGGCCCCGGGGCCATACATTGGACACACTCCGAACTTTTCATGACAGCAGCAATGTGTCAGTGCTGCTTTGGTGCTAAATTAAGCCATTGCATATTTTTTTAAATGTTTAGTTTTCTAGTCATTTGTGTCACCATAATCAGGAGCCGTGCAAACTATGCAAACATCCAACCGTTTGAATACTTTCCAGGAAAAAAAACTTCAAAAGTTCTGTTTGTCTTACAGTGAGATGTGTTGTGGAATTCAGATTTGTCAAATTGTATGTTCTGAACTGGATTTTTTGGTATGTATATTACGTAACGGACAACAACTTGGTTTACAGCGAACATCACAGAAGACAGTGTGAGCGTGTTTGTGTCCCAAAACACTGACAAATACGTGTCATTTTATCTGCTCAAATTTAGACCAATTTAGCCCTGAAAATACCTCATCTTCCTGTCAGTTTGGACAACCACGGATTTAGGTTTTGATAAACGAAGCAAAATGTAGTAAAAAGCTGCACATTAACTCACAGTATGAGGCTATGGACCAAAGTCTTTCTATGTGTATACTGATTGAGTAATTGAAAATAAGTGGTTTATCATGAAACGAGTGACTGGAGCGGAATAAAACGTTTGGTAAATTATTAATACTGAATTGCATTGTGTTGCGTCTTGATTGGTTGTTTTATCCTTTTTTCCACTAGAGGGCAGTATTCGGTACCACAGTATAATACCGTATTGGCACGAATATCTCATAGTCGGGTCAATACGGTCTGTAAATATAACCCATCGCCATTAGGGGGCATACTTAGCGTTGACACAATGTCAATCCATACCAAGTACTGTACTGTAAATACAGAACCAGTGTACTGATGCTTTCACACATAAGACAGGTTTCAGACAAACGCATCAACACTTATTTGTGAACTGCTTAACAATATAATATTACCATTATTCTCTTTTGTAAATTGTAAATGTAAAATCGGGGGTAGTAATGTGTAGTAAGTGCAAAATAAATAAAATAAAAAACAACTACTTTCCTTCATCAAAACCCTTTGGCTTTTTGCCATACTGTATACAAGAACACAACAAAACGCAGATATTTGTGAACATAGACAAGTACGGTACCTAGCCGATACTGATACTACCCTTGGCATTGAAACTGTCGATATTGGGATCGGTCTACCGTGACACGCAATTTCTTCAGGCACTGTGACGTCTACTTCACCATCCTGGCAAAACGTCATCACAAGTATACAAAAAACACATCACGTTTAAGTATACTACAAGCGACGTTGCGTTTATTCCCAAACGTCTATACACGCGTGGAGCACGGCGGACGTTTTCTGTGTCCTACCGGGTCCTCCAACAGTTAGAGGCGGGCTGAGTGGGCGTGGTGGGCCGCGTCACCAAGGTCCTTGAGAGAACCAGCTTGGAGGCAAGGAGAACGTTGACTGGATCGAAAGGAGCCGTGGAAGGGGCAAGTTTTTGTTTTTTTTAAAAACAAGGTTGAAACACATCCTAAAAAAACTGGTAAGCTGTAACGCCATTTATCAGCATTTATTTAACATTTATCGACAGTCTTTGTGTGTGTGTTTTTAACGGCGTGTACGCGTGAACGTCGCGAGCTAGCTGAAGCTAGCCAATGCTAACGGCAGGCTCCGAGGCCTGCTTTGCAGCTAGGCCGCGGAACCGCCTCTGTCCGCCGCTCACCGAAATGGAGCCCCCGGTGCGTACAGCCAAAAACGATTTACGCAACGAATGCATCGTTTATTTTTAAGCGCCTTTGTGACGCACTAAATGCGTTAAAATGAGTTTTCACCAGCATGCACAGAAAATGTTAGCATCGTTGCTAATGCTAGTAAGTGGCTACGTTCTTCCATTCCCAGTCATTCTGTGACATAATATGGCTCCGAATACATTTAAATAATTTGATTCGTTAACAATGTTGTTGTCTATTATTTGTCATTTGTCATGCATATAGAGTCAGTTGTGAGAGGTTCGTATTGCGACGAGCTAGCAATGTATATATAGTAGTACATAACGGCTATCGATGCTAGTACACATAATTGTTAGTCAGAGTGGTATGAATGGAATTAAACAAGATGGCTCAGCTTGGCAGAGTCACTTCATCGGAGTAGCTGCATATTTATTTCCTTTACTTTACCGCAAGTGCTGCTGACATAACATTCGACTCTTGCTGCTAACATTGCTGCATGCCTTTTATGTTTGCTGGCTTAATCGCATCAGCCTTGAATACTGTTTGGATCTTGGCTCAATAGTGAGAATGTCTGACGCTCTTGTATTGATTTCATCCTATCCTGATTCAGCCTCTGGAGCAGTGAAGTGTCTTCATGGCAGTGCGTAGAGGACACATTCAGTACTTGGATGTAAGTTGACAGTACTCTTTAAGGTTGAAACGTCCTGTCCATCAAAGCATCTGCAAAGAAAGGTAGACGATTATGTAGGAGTCACCAGACGGACGAATGTGACCGTCGAGTCGGTTTGCTTCCCAGCGAAATGCCTTCTCTTTCCTCAATGGAGCTCTGTCCTCGTGACATGGCTGCGTTTCTTCTCAGGCCTCATTGTGTGCCGGCTAACAGCAAACCTATTCACACAAATCTGCCTACTTTGCATGCACGGTTTAGTCACAAGAGTTTTAAAGGGGGAGAAATATACATAAGTTAAGGACTTGCTTTGGTTCGAAGCCCACTGTCTCCTTCCCTAGACGCGAATACAGTGCTGTGTTTCAAATGAATTCTTTTCTGTACACTTCAGTAAGTCTACTTGGATCCTGAGCATGTAATTTTTGACAATGTAGTGCTGTCCCAAAGTCAGAACTGAAGTGATAATCGTAATAATAAGCTTCATTGCCTTTTGAATGGTGCCGCCGAATGCATTTGTGGTGGGCCGCAAAATGACTGACACTTCATTAAAACCACAAAGGAGTTCATTGTACGGCATGAGTTTTCCCGTCAATAGCTGTGTCGTGGCATTTTAAAGTGCATGCAGAGCTAGATGAAGCGGATGACTGCTGACCACTCACGATACTCACACAGCAGTCTTGTACAGTGGTCCCTTGCCACATCGCGGTTCAAATTTGGCGGCTTCACTCTATTACGGTTTTACAAAATATATGTAAAATAATTGATGGTTGTTTTGTGGTTGACTATGGCCTATTAGTGAAAAAATATGCTTGTGTAAGCAAAATATACATATTTTTTGGTCTAAATTGAGCATTTCCGGTCAGAGAAAGCGTTGAAAGACAAGGTGTGGTATGTGCAGCGGTCACTAGGTGTCAGCAATATTGCATAGATGAGACAATCGCCACAGCAGGAAGTACTGGAAGTATAATAAACCAAAAATCTCTCAATGCTAACGTGTGAGTCTATATTATGACCTATTTTGTCATTATTTCTCCTATATTGGGTAATAGGAGTGTAAAGAGACTATGGGGTGTTATTTAATGTCTAAAGGGCTCTAATAGTGCTATAAAACGTACTTAGAAGGTAAATAGGATTTCTATTGGGGATGTCCACATCTGATCTTCAGGATTGGGATCGGCTGCCAACCTGTTGTATTTTGAAGATTGGATAATATCAGCTTCCGCCACAAGATTGGGCCGATCCGGTTGCCGTATCACGTTGATAACTGCGGGCCACACCCCAACATGGTAGGTGCGGTAATGCGCCTCAAAGCTGGTTGGCACTCGACTCCCGCCACCTGCAAGAAGAAGAAAAGGCAACACCACCATGCAGACATGTTGGTGGTGTACCGTGATGAAGTTAGTTTCACGATGGACGTGGGATATTCGGCTCCGTAGCTACAGTGGTAGTTCCCCCTCACTGCCCGGACTGCTGTGTCATTGTGCGGGGAGCTCGCACGCAGTGGTGGAGTTACGCGGTCGCTACGGCTAAGCTTGGTCCCTCTCTGGCCACCCCTCTGGCCATCTAGACAGTTCAGGTATCATCTTATCGGTACCCCTATGTGAATAATGGTCTCACCTTTGCCACCCCGATGAAAAATTTCTGGCTCAGCCACTGCTCGCACGGGAAGTGTTGCTTTAGCTGCTGGTTGTTTATACTAGGGACCATCAATAAATTACTATGGCGCTGAAGAGAGTTTGTTAAAAATGTCATATTGTAAATCACACCACAAATTGGTCTATAACCACTTGAAATGACTAGTACTACCCTAAAAGTATTTTTGCACACCTATTTTTTTCCAATGTTATCTTTTATTGGATGCTTTTTTGGGTTAGGGACCTGACTCACAGGTTTGTTACAAAAGCCAAACAATATTGTTGGTCATGCTGTGTAACAAAAAAGTAAATTCAGCAATACTTTGGTTGCATTATTTTTATTGCTTTGAAGAGCTTTTTTCATATTCAATGTAAATATGGAAGCCTGCTTTGCAGGGGACAAAATGGATAAACGAGGGATGACTGTAGTTACTTAAACTACAGCCACAGGTGTTAATTGCAATGTTTTTAAAGGAAAATTAAGGACCCTCCGTGGTTATTTTATTTTTTATAGACCACACAAGCACCAACACCACTTTAGGAGACGATGCGGTTAATTGAATTGCAGTGTTAATTTGCGCATTTAAGCTAATTATTGAAGTCAGCGAAGGCCAGCATTCCTTCAAGGTGTGGCTTATGACTTGCCTCATGTTTGTTTGCGAGCAGCAGGAGGTGTACGACATGTCCAACGGTTACGAAGACCACATGGCGGGGGAGGACGCCAAAGATGCCAAGACCAACCTGATTGTGAACTACTTGCCCCAGAGCATGTCGCAGGAGGACCTGCGCAACCTGTTCGGCACCGTCGGCGAGGTGGAATCAGCCAAGCTCATTCGAGACAAAGTTGGAGGTACGTGAGGGCCGTCCGGGGGAGGGGGGAGGGGGGCACCACCAATAAACCCCAGGCTTTTGTTTGAAATGATTAAGCGGGGATCGCTGAATATGCCCTTTGTAGGTCAGCTTCATTTACGTATCTTACCTCTCGCTCCATCTAGAACTTGTTCTTCACTTTCTCAAGGGGCTGGCTGATTATTTTTTTTTCAAGAAAGAACATCCCCGAGCGTAATTCATTCTAACAGCCCTGATAACCTGTCAACATTTTCTTTGTTTGTTTGTTTTAGACTAGCATCAGGGCTCCAGACTGCGACTGAATGGCCGCATTTTGAGACTAAAGTATGAAACATTGCCTATTGATGCCAGTGTGTGTCACTGCTCCCGTTTGACTCGCATTGCAGTTAGACTATTCAACCATATTTGTTTACACATTTTGCTTGGCTCCACTGCCACCCTGGTGGCAGCCTCTGGTCCATGGACTTCCTTTAAAAAATAAAAATAAAAAAGTGACATTTCGTCTTTAAAACAAGCAATGCAGTTCTTTCAGAGCTTGTTTTTGTCCCACAGGGAATCTACAAAGGCTGTCACGTTCGCTTCAATTCAGACATGATGCCTGTATTTAATGACAAATGAGCACAAAATAGCATAAAGACAATGAGCAATGAGTGGAGATGTGCTTTGTAAATAAAGTACAGTTTGAAATGTCAGTCACTAAACACAAATAGTTCCCCTCTACTTTCTTTTTGTCAAAGTATCTTAACTAAAAAATACATTATCAAACAATTAACTTCCCATGTATAAGCATTACTCTAAATCAGGCATCAAATTCAATTCAGGTGTGTGTCAAATACTACACTGCTCAAAAAAATTAAAGGAACACTTTGAAAACACATCAGTTCTAAACTGGGGAAAAAATGATGTTGAATATCTTTCCTGATAAGTGGGTGATGTATTAGTAACAAAATGATGCCACATCATTTGATAGAAATGAAAATGATCACCCTATAGAGGGGGGAAATCAAAGACACCCCAAAAATGAAAGTGAAAAAATGATGCAGCACACTGGTCCATTTTGCTAAAATGTCATTGTAGCAACTCAAAATGATTCTCAGTAGTTTGTGTGGCCCTCGTGCTTGTACGCATGCCTGACAACGTCGGGGCATGCTCCTAATGAGACTACGGATGGTGTCCTGGGGGATCTCCTCCCAGATCTGGACCAGGGAATCACTGCGGTACCTGGACGCATGGAGGAGATTCCAGGAGACAGGTAGTTACTCCAGGAGAGCTGGACAGGGCCGTAGAAGGTCCTTCAACCCTCAGCAGGATTGGTATCTGCTCCTTTGTGCAAGGAGGAACAGGATGAGCACTGCCAGAGCCCTACAAAATGACCTCCAGCAGGCCACTGGTGTGAATGTTTCTGACCAAACAATCAGAAACAGGCTCCATGAGGGTGGCCTGAGGGCCTGACGTCCTGTAGTGGGCCCTGTGCTCACTGCCCAGCACCGTAGAGCTCGATTGGTATTTGCCATAGACCACCAGAATTGGCAACTACACCACTGGTGCCCTATGCTCTTCCCTGATGAGAGCAAGTTCAACCTGAGCACATGCGACAGACGTGAAAGGGTCTGGAGATGCCGTGGAGAACGTTATGCTGCCTGCAACATCATTCAGCATGACCGGTTTGGTGGTGGGTCAGTGATGGTCTGGGGAGCCATATCCCTGGAAGGACGCACACACCTCTACAGGTTAGATAATGGCACCCTGACTGCTATTAGGTACCGGGATGAAATCCTTGGACCCATTGTCAGAACCTACGCTGGTGCAGTGGGACCTGGGTTCCTCCTGGTCCACGACAATGCCCGACCTCATGTGGCTAGTGTATGCAGGTAGTTCCTGGAGGATGAAGGAATTGATACCATTGACTGTCCCCCACCTTCACCTGACCTAAACCCAATAGAACACCTCTGGGACATTATGTTTAGGTCCATCCGGCGCCTCCAGGTTGCTCCTCAGACTGTCCAGGAGCTCATGAATGCCCTGGTCCAGATCTGGGAGGAGATCCCCCAGACACCATCCGTAGTCTCATTAGCAGCATGCCCCGACGTTGTCAGGCATGCGTACAAACACGTGGGGGCCACACAAACTACTGAGAATCATTTTGAGTTGCTACAATGACATTTTAGCAAAATGGACCAGTCTGCTGCATCATTTTTTCACTTTCATTTTTAGGCTGTCTTTGATTTCCCCCCTCTATAGGGTGAACATTTTCATTTCTATCAAATTATGTGGCATCTGTTACTAATACATCACCCACTTATTATCAGGAAAGATATTCAAGATCATTTTTCCCCCAGTTTAGATTTGATTTGTTTTTGAAGTGTTCCTTAAATTTTTTTTTAGCAGTATACACATGTTTCACACAAAGGCAAAAACAATCAGAGGCGGTTCCGCGGCCTAGCTGCAAAGCAGGCCTCGGAGCCTGCCGTTAGCATTGGCTAAAACAGTTTATTGGCCCTGCCAACAATGTGTCCACATACAGTATTTATTTTTCCATAAGTTGGCAACCGTACCAGTTAGTCTGCTGATTTTCTTTTTATTATTGAATATTATTTTGTTGCTGACAAACTTGTGCTCCACACTTCAGCCCAGTAGTTGACAGTAATGCACAAATGAGAAGTTTGCCAACCCACACTAACACCTAAAGAGGAAGAAAGTATACAAACACCAAAGAAGAAGGAAAGAGGGCGGTATTGGAGTTCTAATGTAAACAAAGCCACCAATGAGGCCCTCCAGAAGCTCGGGACAGAAACGGGGTGGCTATAGAAGACGGTTGCCATTTGTTTGAGTATTCATCAGTAATGCAGTGAAAATGAGAGGTTGTGAATATTTACTTTGCAAATCAATTTCAGTGTGCGCCCCTAAATTTTCTGCTTGCGCTCCAAAAATTGTAGGTTAGGGGCCACTGTGCTCCTAAAAAAACGTTAGTCTGGAGCCCTGAGCATGCAATGTCAAGATTTGTTTTTGTTTTTAAAAATATTTGTTTGCAGATTTTTTGGGGGAGGGTTGGGACTTTACACGTTTTTTTTGTTTTATTGTTTTCCTTTTTTTTTTCTCTAGGCCACAGTTTAGGGTACGGATTTGTTAACTATGTTAACCCTAGTGATGCAGGCAGAGCTATCGAATCACTGAACGGACTAAGGCTACAGTCCAAAACTATCAAGGTAACGTGCACTAAGGTGTTCTACAATTGTCAAAAAGATGCCATCGATTTGTCATGTCTTGCAAACACACACCTATGGTTCCAGCTCTGGGCGCTAACTAGCTAGCTAGTACGTGTCAGACTCAGGAAGTGACACTGCAGTGTTTCCCACACATTCATGTTTTCCATACATTCATTCACCATGCGTTCATTTGTGGCGGCCGGCCATGAATGATTTTGGACTGCCAGCATATATATTATATATCACTCAAACATTATAAAGGACTGTCTGTGAATGTAGCTTGTCATTACAGTACAGTAGATGGCGTTGTAACACTGCCTGTTAACACACCTCATACACACTAGGGATGAGCAATATGGCCCATGTATGTTATATGTGGCGATACATATGACCGCTTCTGCAGATTATAAAGGCTTGTCGGCTCTTTGGCTGCTGACGTAGGCAGTAACGTAGTGCATCATTTCTGATTAGATTTTGTGATACCAATGATTTTGTTTCCAATCCGATACAGAGTAAAATTCAGGCTGCTATCGGCAATACCGATCTGATACCAATGCTTTGTGCAAATTCATATAATTTGTTTGGTAAATTTTAAAAAGTTGCATACCTCATATCATTGCATAAAGAATACAAGGAAATTAATTACATTTTTGGTTAAGCTCGTTTATTAATTGAAATACATTATGTATTTTAAACCCTGAAGTACATAGAGGTAGTATATACTGTACATGTATTGACAATACAGCCAAGCAAATATACAACAGAAAAAACAGGACAAAATCAAATAATAAAATATTTGAAAATGGTATTTTGAACAATAAACAAAGCAAGTCAAACAATAAAACTATTTTAAAAAAAGCATTAATTATTAAGAAATAGGGCTGGGCGATATGGACCAAAACTCATGTCCCGATGTATTTGTTGAATATCGATATACCATAAATATCCTAAGATTTTTTCCACAAAGTGAGTTTAGACAAAGTCATAGACAAATATGCATGTGAAGATGTTTCAGTAAAATTCCAAAAATCTTATAGAAAAACAGCTGCTAATATAAAATAGTCAATTCTTTTTTTTAAATAAATACAGAAAGTCAAATATAACATCAGTCTTCTTTGTAACAACCCTTTAGCTGTGATCAAATCCTCAGCTAATACCAAAAGCACAAACGAACAACATATGAAATAGTGCCCCGTTTAAGAGGAAATGTTTAAATGTCAGTAGCAACTCAAAAATAATTTACTTTGAACGGTATTATTTATCTTAGAAAGCAGAGACTAACTAGTGCGTAAAAACAGCAATATATTTACAGCTACAAATAAACTTCATTGTTAGTTTGTTCATTTAAAATTGGCCATCCCTTTTATCAAAATAAAATTTTAAAATTTTATCTTGGCTAGTGCCACTCAGTCTAGACACCATAATAATTACATTTGGACTCGTCTCCAGCCTCCACCTTTTATCTTGTAGTTGGGACTACTTATTTATTTATCACACATCGTTCTTCCATCACACCTTCTGACACGCTGACAGGTAAGTGGCAGAGTCCCAATGAGCCTTGAGTGTAACGAGAAGTCATTTAATGAAGATCAAGAAACATTTTAGTTTGATATCCCACTCTGTAAAACAGCGAGGTCCACCCCGGCGACATCGCACCTCGAGGATGCGTGGTTTCCCACTACATTGTGCAGTGGGAGCTTTCGTATCACTTTTATGTTCCCAAATACCAGAGAACTCGCCAACGTCCACAGAAAATGTAGCTAGATTTGTCGCTCGTCACTTTTGAGAAAATATGTTGCCAAGAGATACAAGGCACAAGAGAACCGCGCAAATCCAGTCAATGTAATTATTTGTTTTCGGTACTGTGCTTGAAAGAAATATCTATATTTTAACTATTGATCTATTGCCCAGCGCTAGTAAGAACTAAGAATGAAAACTTTATTCACAATTCACATGTGGCTCTGTTTATGACCAGTTACACTTTCAACAGACAAACATTATTGCAAATGACGGAAGTATCAAATTTAAGAAGTATCAATA
The DNA here is from genome assembly GCF_027744805.1 of Dunckerocampus dactyliophorus. Lineage (NCBI taxonomy): Eukaryota > Metazoa > Chordata > Actinopteri > Syngnathiformes > Syngnathidae > Dunckerocampus > Dunckerocampus dactyliophorus. The sequence goes on along the minus strand of NC_072831.1, from coordinate 27,703,718 downwards.
TTTTAACGTGAGAATCGATTTTGGAGCATGAACAGCTGGTATCGGAAGAATCGATATTTCAGTATTGATCCGCACATCACTAGTTTTTGACGTGTTCCGCGTTTGCAGTGTAGTTCGTCTTTCTACTTGCAGTTTTATGCTCTCTAGACTCTCATTGATCTACGTGCTAATTTCCTGATCATAGCTGGTTACGGGCTTATGTCCGATCTTAGCTATTCCTCGTCCTCTTTTAGTAGTAATGATGCTTGCAAGAAAGTAAGTTTATTTGCTGCCATGGAGGCGAGGAGCGGGTCCGAACATACTTTTGCCGTGCTTGCGACACGGCTAGGTAGCCCCATCAATATGCATTATCATGATGCCATCATCGTCCGAATTTATATCGTTTTTATTGTATATTGCTTATTTCGAATACGCACTGGCCAGAGAGTAAGAAGATGTAGCAAGAGGGATCAGTGTTGCAAATTTAGAAAGTTTTCAGACCTTAGATTGTTTTTCCAAAAAAAGTGATTAGCAACAAATTTTAGCGACAAATCTAAAGATTTTGGGGGTACACGGCCAAAGTGGCTCCGCAAACGCAGGCTTTGTGCTCAAGATGCAACTCTACAAAACAACTTAACATCCGCAATCAGACTTAAGTGGTCCCGCGACGGTGGTTATCAACTTACTTTGTCAAGTCAGGTTTTTGGCTCTGGGCACGTTCACATGAATGTCATATTATTCTACTTTGGCTGAAAAGTGAAGCGAGACCAGCCAGTGTGTTTTACAAAAAATGACTACATAATTATGGAGCGTTATGAGGAGTTTTCAGGAGATTATGACTATTGCTAAAAGCAACACTGTTGCAGCCAATACAGTGAGGGAGGACTGCTGGCATTCCTGCATGCAGTGTGTGAGTGCGCAAGTTAACGCTGATTATTATAAAAACTATACCCTGCTAGTCTTTTCATTTATCTTTAACATTTAATCCTTTTCTAAAAAAAAAAAAAATACATTGGAGCAACCACTTCGGTTTTTGACGTTATAGTTTTATGAACTATTTTAATCTGCTGTGCCTCGTTGTGACCACTAGATGACAGTGTTTTGCGTGTGACGCGTTTTGTGGCGACTTTAAATTTTTTCCCCCTTTTTATAATAAAACAAGTGTTTTCATACAATTGATTGATGCCTCGAGCAAATATTGTAACATAAGATGACTAATGGTCTGAGTACTCAGGCAAGGAATCTTGTGACATTTAAATCTGCTAACATTAATTAATATTTCATATTGCATTTTATTCCTGGTGCTTGCATGAGCATATCTAGTGAATTCCCTCGGCTGAAAGTCAATCTCGCTTATAGATGGATAATATCATCAGCGAATGCTCTTTTAAAAAAATGTTCTCCATGCCCCCACGGGAACCTCATAGGTTCTCAATAAATGGTGACGCCATCTCCGATTTAGTTGAAACAGCGGCACTTTCATAGCCCATTGTAAGCTGAAAGCCTGGTCATAACCTGGTCTCAACCAGACTATGAGCTTAGCCTAAGTTACCATGGTGATACCACTACCATAGCTGAAGTCCGGCTTTCCACTCAGCACAGCTTGCCAACCCACTAAACTCTTTGCAGAATACCACCCTTTTCTGGTCTTATTGGGCCCTTGTGGAGACTAACATGAGAACACAGGGGGCTCCGTCTTGCTAGTGACAAAAAAAAACACACAGAAAAGAAGTGACATGTATATGTATTAAGCATATGTTTAGCTTTTTGTGATTTTTGCTCACATTTTGTCTCCCAGAGCATCCATAAGCATCACATGCACATGCATCACTGCCAATTATGTGAATTAGACAAGACACCCACATAAATAGGTTGTAGTCTCGTGGGAAACACTGCACCGTTAACCACATGCTCACTTGTTGCCATAGTTAGTTTGCTCCGTCGTGCAAATGTTTATTTAGTCTGAGGGCGTCATGCCTTTTTTAAAAAATAAATAAATAAAAACACCTTACAGCTACACTTTTGTTCATTTTTTTTAACAATTTCTTTCTGGAGGGTTTGAAGACTTTACGCTATACGCGCTTATGAATACAATACAAGCAACATCTTTGATAAATGCTAGTGCTCGCATTCCAGATATCAATCAGGTTTCATTGTGCCATCGCTGCTTCCTGTTGCAGGTGTCATATGCACGGCCCAGTTCTGATACGATCAAGGATGCCAACCTGTATATCAGCGGCCTGCCCAGGTCAATGACCCAAAAGGACGTGGAGGACATGTTTACGCATTACGGTCGCATCATAAATTCCCGTGTGCTCGTTGATCAGACCACAGGTATGACGGCAAGTCCTTCCCGGCTGCAGTTTCACAAGCTTATTACACCCCCTTTGCCCTTTCCGGTGTAGGCATGTCCCGTGGGGTGGCGTTTATCCGCTTTGACAAGCGGACAGAGGCCGAGGAGGCGGTCAAAAACCTCAACGGTCAAAAGCCGCACGGGTCCTCGGACCCCATCGCGGTGAGGTTTGCTGCCAACCCCAATCAGGTGAAGAACACCCAGATCATCTCTCATCTCTACCACAACCAGTCCAGACGCTTTCCTGGACCCATGCACCACCAGGCCCAGCGCTTCAGGTGAGTTGTTGATGTTCACCGCCGTACGTGGGGTAATGAATGATCAATTAGGTGGGTAATGACGCACACTGTAGCTCATTATTAACGCACTTATGCCCTCACAAGACTAAGCGTAAATACAGAAGTGTGCAAATTGAGACAGCACAGAACATCCTAAATAGTTGTCCCTCATTTATCGTGGTTAATTGGTTCCAGACCCAACCGTGATACGTGAGCTTCCGCAAAGTAGGATTCCTTGTTTGTAAATGGAATATGGAACCTGAATATGGAAAACCTGTTTAGGACCTTCTAAATCAGTTTTTCTTATTTATTTATTATTATTAGAAGCCGTCTAGACATGAAATAACACCTTATCGTCACCTTTATACTCATGTTACCCAATGTATTAACATTGTGACAGTCACATTATCAGAGTACTTTCTGCTGTGGCTATCGTCTCATCAGTGTAACTTTACTGACACCTAGTGACCAGTGTAGAATATTACGTATCATTAAAACGCACATAGCCCTCGCCTGCAGGTTGTTTGATTTAATGCTTTCTACACACCTATGCGTAAAATGTGCTTAAATCTGCATGTTTTTGACCAATAATAGTGTAGTCTAACCTGCAAACGCAGGTGAAAATGTAACTTGTGTTGCTCATTATGTCTTGCAGATTCTCCCCAATGAGCGTGGACCACATGGGCGGTGTCCCCGGCAACCCCGCCTCCGGCTGGTGCATCTTCATCTATAACCTCAACCAGGATGCCGACGAGAGCGTCCTCTGGCAGATGTTTGGGCCCTTCGGTGCCGTCACCAACGTCAAGGTGATCCGTGACTTCAACACCAACAAGTGCAAAGGCTTCGGCTTCGTCACCATGACCAACTACGAGGAGGCGGCCATGGCCATCGCCAGCCTCAACGGCTACCGGCTCGGAGACAAGACACTGCAAGTGTCCTTCAAGACCAGCAAGGGCCACAAGTAGAGGGGAAGCGGGACATGGGAGTGTGGAGAAGCAAGCAGAGAATAGGCCGTTGTTGTCTGCAAGTCTGGTCGGTGTTTCACACGGTTAAGATGTTCACTCTTCTGCACCTTGTCTAAAAGTGTCTCGGAACTCTTCATGTTGTTTGTTGTTGGTTTTCACATTTGGAGCACGGGCGTCAAAAATCCCAACACACAAAAAGTTACCTCTGGCAATGCGTGCGTACAGGAAGCAGTCAATTGTGTCCACATTTCTTTGGCGAATGTGCGCACGCAGGCCTTTATCGTCTAAGCGTGGCGCCGTGTTTGGCTGTGGGCGGTGTGGTTGCTTCATGGAAAAGCAGCACACGGTCCTGATCTTTGTCACATGCAGACGTAGAGGCCTTCAATTGTAATCCACCAGAGCAAAGCACTTTCTCTTTCCTTTCTCGGTTGCTCTAAATATCAATCAGTCTTGGATGTGAAGTTTGCTGGGCCTCCCTGCAGACTGAAACATGACCAGAAACCCTCTCCGTGTGTCTTTGTAGGATTATTATCGTTATCTGTGCTAAAGTCAACGAGGAGGGAAATGTGACGGACCAAAAGCGGTTAATTAGTAGTTGGTAAACTGATTTTTGGCTTTTAGTTTGCTTTTTTGTTTTGTTTTTTGTTCCTTTTCGAGAGCGGTACTAAGATCTAGCTATCAAACTGACTGAACGCATTCGTTTGTGTTGTTTTGTCACTACTTTGTTTTTTTTTTTTTTATTTCTTTCTAGAGGCAGACAGGTTTTAATTTGTTGTTTTAACAAGTGCTCATCTCAAGTTTGGAGTGAAATTAATGGCCTTTGTTACTGAGTTTGATTCTTTCAGTTGTTTCCCTTTCAATTTAAACCATTAAATTTACTTTTGTTTGGTGAAACTTTTGCTTTGGTTTGTTTCTTTTCACATTTTACGTTGTGGTTTTAGTTGCTTTTTCGGCCCAAACAAAGTGAATAGTTAAACATGATTCATGTATAGATACATTTATAAAAACAACCCCCTCCCCCCAAATCCTTTATAAGTGGATGAATACATGTGTGAGATGAAGCTGTGCTCTGGGCCTTTTTAGGAATGTTTTAAACATTTTTGTGTCGGCAACAAGCAGCGACTCTCCACATTTCCCGCGAATCAAGCTTTGCTTCCGAAAGGAGAAGTGCCACAGTCTTTTTTTTTTTTTTTCTTTCCCCTCGTAGTCTTGAAACGTGTGCAATATGTGCTGACTTGCCCAAAGCAGGTAAGCGATATCTCCTGTTGTACTTTAATCATCTTTATTTTTTTTATATATTTTCCTTTTTTCTACTGACAGCTGCCACTGCTTAATGTTTTTTATTTAGGGGTGATTGATTTTTACGGAGTAGCTTTTGACCTTAATTTAATGAGGATGCGGCGTATTGTTCCTTGGTGGAGGTATGCCGAGTATTTATTAATGTGCGCGGTCACAGTTATTGACGTGTTTGTGTAAAATGTTCGACCTCTTGGAGCTCGATGTCTTCTAACGTTGGATCATTTCAATAAAACAATGGTGGCTTTTATTTGAAAGCATGAACGTGTGTGTTTTCAGGGGGGTGTATATATTTATTTTTATATAGTTTATTACTGCAACTACATTACAACTGCTTTCTGTACAAAAGACAACTGTTAGCAGCAGTGTGCTACAACAACATGCTCGGTTAGCCTGTTCACTGAAGGAAAATCATTTATGGCATTGGTGCCCAAAGTGTGCCCACGGGGCCATTTGCGGCCCGGCAGTCATTTATTATTGGCCCGCGGAACATCGTAAAAATTGAACAGTAAAAAACAGCAAAAATGGGGAAAAAATAGAGCAAAAGGGCACAACGTAAAGAAAAAAGCTCAAATGTTGATACTAATAACACAAAGCTTTACCTTTAACTATACTGTATGTAAATGTTTGTGTGCGAGAATCCGCTCCTTCAAGTCTGTGAGTCCATGGTTCTCGCCCGGAAAAGTGTGGAGTGCCACATCCGCATCGGGGATAAGATCTTGCCCCAAGTGGAGGAGTTTAAGTACCTCGGGGTCTTGTTCATGAGTGAGGGAAGGATGGAACGTGAGGTCGACAGGCAAATTGGTGCGAACTCTGCATCGGCTGTGGTGAAAAGGGAGCAAAGCCGAAAGGCAAAGCTCTCAATTTACCGGTTGATCTATGTTCCTACCCTCATTTATGGTCATGATCAAAAGGGCAAGAATGTGGGTACAAGTGGCCGAAATGAGTTTTCGGTCAAAAACAAACATACGGTTCATATCCATTCAGACTGGTTTTGCGCTGTTGTCTTGTATCTTGATACGAGGTCTGTCTCGCTCTGCTGTGTGCCATCGCTCCTGAGCGAGGCTGCTGCCCCGCCCCTGACGTGTATTTAGGCCTTCCATCTTCCCAAACTAGAAGATGATGATGAAGCAGAATCCGATGAGGCAAACCATTTGAACAAAGAAGTTCATTACAACCAGCAAGCATGAACGTCACCGCTGACTGACGGATCAGTTGGCAGACCTCCGGGCTTTGTTTTAAGATGTTTAGTGAAGCCTGCTTTATAGTGAAGTGATGGCGTATACACATGGCATGCTCATCTAGCTCGGGGCGGGTCACGTGGTGTGACCATAACGGAAGGGTTTTCCTTCATCACATCACAAAAAGCCGCAACTTCAACAGCCTTACCAACTTACCACCTCTTCTCTCAAAAGTGGAGCAAACGAGGAGAGGAGTGTTGTTTTTCTCATGTTTTGTGTTCATAACGAGGCTCTGGGGACACATTACTGATAGAACGTCATTAAAAGTCACTTTTGCATAGTAGTTAATAAAATCAAGGTGTAGATGACCTGAAATAAAACACATTTTGCCTAAACAGTCGTAAAAATTGAAAGCATGATCTGACAGGTTGAGTCAGGCAAGTTTTATTTGGAAAACATACGCACAAAAAAACAACCATTGGTATAAAAACAGTCTTGACTAGGAAAATGTTGCTGTTTTTGTTGTATACTTTTGTGACTGTTCTAGGTCTACTGCTTGTCATTCAGCTGCTGCGGTCTCAGTATGAGTGAGATCACTTTAAGGCAACTTGACTGGAGTCTAACTAGGAAACTCCCTACAGTGAAAGCGTAAAACTCAATGACTATCCTCCAATTGCAGTGCAATGACAGCAAAATGTACATGAAGTAGTGAAGGTTTCTCTTAGGCACTGGCGAAAGCTTGGGTCTCAGGTGGGTGTTTGGTCGGTGGCAGGGCCCCGCTGGCGGGAGTAGGTGTCTCTAGACTTGGCAGAGGTTGTAGCAGGTCACAGGTTTCTCCAGGATGTTGTCCCCGTCCACCTCAAATACAAAGTCGCAGCGGTGTGCCATCAGGGGCGCGTCAGACAGCGTCACGCTCTGGTTACCCACCGAGATCACTGTGTCTCTCTGGTGAAAAGATGCAAGCGGATTTTACAAGTAGAAAAAAGTGGGGCAAGATCCAAACACCAAAAGGTCAAAGCCAGAACCCTTAATGTCTTACTCTGAACCCTGACTCCTCTTTTAGAACGCCTACCGCAAGCACCTAAAAGTCTAACCCAGGACTTGACTTAGCCCTAGAACTCCTTCCCCAAGCACAGAACTACCTTCCCTTTACATGAGAGCCCTAACCTCACCTGTAAAATGCCACACCAATAACCCTCACCTAAATCCTAAAACTGACCCAAGAAACCCTTCCCTATTCCGAGAAGACCACCCCCCAACCCTGACCCGCCCACAGGACTACCTTCTCCCAACTGAGACCTCCAGCACACCCACAAACGCCAAATCATGCCCTCGAATTTGAAAACTCTTACCCATGACCTGACGTAGCCCTAGAACTACCCAAAGCCAAAACCACCCTAAGGTCCAAATCCAGGACCTTTACTTTGACCTACAACTCCTACCCCAAGACCCAAGCACAGAACTACCTTCCTCCAGGACCCTAGGTCTCACCGACGCCAACTTTTGCCAATCTTTCAACTTTGAATGCCAAACTTTCATTGGAACTTGGACTCAAAACCCTCAGCTAACTCCTGAGTACTGAGCCCAAACCCAGAGACCAGACCAGACGCTCAGAACTCCATTCTCTGTGTGGCAACCTTGATCTAACCTAACTAGAGCCATGACCTTGACTCAAAAGGTAGACGAACTCAGAATCCAAAACTCAAGCTTACCCTTTTGGATCCTCCTCCGTTACTGACAACGGACGAGGCGGTGGTGGCTGTAGCTGCCGCCCTCTCGAAGTCTTTCTTGCATACATGCGCCATGATTCCGGCCGCTAAGGCATCGCCGAGGACATTGATCATCGTCCTGAAGCGATCGCTGGAAACCGAAAAACAGACCAGACTAAAAAAACAGCCCAGTATGCTTTGTCATCCAAAGTGCATTGTGGTGTGCGGACTCACAGAACCCAATCAATGGCCACAATCAGAGAGATGTCAGCAGGCGGCAACCCCACAGAGGTCAGGACTATCACCATGGTCACCAGACCAGCTTGAGGTATTCCTGCTGCCCCGATGCTTGCTGCTGTGGCGGTTATGCTACGGATCAAGAAGCCGGGATGTGAGACATCTAAAAAGTCCAAACATGGATGGATCTGACGGGTTTAACTCCAGGTACCTAATGGTGACCAGCTGACCAAAGTCCAAGTCATACTCGTTGACTTGAGCTATGAAGATGGCCGCCACCGCCTCATACAAGGCCGTGCCGTCCATGTTGATGGTTGCCCCCACAGGTAGAACGAAGCGAGCAATCTGCCGGTCCACACCACAGTTTTCCAACAGACACTTCATGGTGATCGGCAGAGTGGCCGAGCTGAAAGATAAGAATAATGTCAGGAATGGGCGATCGGACCACGGGTCCCCTGGTCGGACGGCTCACCTTGAAGAGGTAGCCAAGGCGATGACGAGAGCTTGCAGCAGGCCCCTGATGAAGGTGAAGGGGTTTTTGCGGGTGAAGAAGAAGTAGAAGAGGGGCAGCAAGATGAGGCCGTGCACAAAGAGGCCAGACAGAACCGTGATGAAGTACATGCCCAGTTTCTCCCCCAAGTGAGCCGGGTCATGCATGTCCAGAATCTTCCCTGCCACCAGGAACACGATTCCGAAAGGGAAGTACCTGCGGCAGAGAAGGACCACAGTGTTGCAATGTTCCTGCAGTTTGAGTGTGTCCATCAAGTCACTCAATTTGACCCCAAAAAAATCCGTACACTTTCTTTTTCTGTAGGACATCTCATGGGACTTTCATGACACATCACAAATGCACTGAAAATGCTCCGTATTTACCGAATCCGCACAGAGGAGGCATTAACCAAAAGTAGCCATTGCTTAAACATGGAACTGTGACTTAGGCCAGAGACATGAGAATCGAAGATAATAAAGGATTTTTCAACCAACAGCAGTTTGTTGACTTCGCAGGACATCGATCGCAACTGGATTGACTTCATCAATTCATGCTCAATGACTAGGTGGGGCAGACTGACTGGGTCTGACTAGGTAGGACAGCCATACTCATCAGGTCATACTTGATGACTAGGTAGGACAAACTGACTAGATAGGACACCCTTAGTCATCAGGTCATACTCGATGACGAGGTGGGACAAACTGACTAGATAGGACACCCTTAGTCATCAGGTCATACTCAATGACTAGGTGGGACAAACTGACTAGATAGGACAGCCTTAGTCATCAGGTCATACTCAATGACTAGGTGGGACAAACTGACTAGATAGGACAGCCTTAGTCATCAGGTCATACTCAATGACTAGGTGGGACAAACTGACTGGGTCTGACTAGGTAGGACAGCCTTAGTCATCAGGTCATATTCAATGACTAGGTAGGACAAACTGACTAGATAGGACAGCCTTAGTGATCAGGTCATACTCTGACTAGGTGGGACAAACTGACTAGGTAGGACAGCCTTAGTCATCAGGTCATATCCAATGACTAGGTGGAACAAACTGACTAGATAGGACAGCCTATCTAGTCAGTTTTCTGTTTGCTAATTTCTCGCCAGCGTCATTGGCAGTGAAGGCAAAGGAATTTATCTATTCAGAATGAAACTCTTATTTTCTTCATATATTTGTCTTTTTCGGGACGTATTCATGGTTATGGGCATCTTACCGCGGGGGTAGCACTCAAACTGACCCCTTCCCCCCTCCCTTGCTCATCCAATCAGCAGTCAGAACGCAGTGTAGATGCATTCGCGGACTAGCGGATACTTTACTCTTTTCAGAAACACACATTTCCTCTGCTTTGGTGTTAAAAAAAAAAAAAAATCACAGAACTCGGTGTGGGAGCCGCAACGAGGAGTCTGAAGAGAGAACGACCTCTTTGGCGCTCTAATTTGATGTCATTGTTGACTTAAGCGGGCACTAAGAACACGGTGGACCAGAACTTGATGAGTTGGTCCACATAGACGGGTTGTCGTCATAAACAGGACCGACTAAAGCGGGTTCCATAATATAAGTTGTGCATTTGTTACACTTTAATAATGATTTGGAGTGCATGAGAAACTAGAAAAGAAAACTTAGTTCTCTTTGACCACATGGTCATTTATGAGTACGTATACTGCACAACAGCAACAGAACCAATGTTGTAATAGCGGCAAGGAGCAAACTGCGCAGCCAGCATTAGTAGCACCGATGAGCTGATTGTAAGCAAATAACATGCAGGACTCACACAGACAGTTGCGTAGTGCCAATGGACATTTTAAAGCACATGCAGAGGTAGATAAAGCTGCTAAAGGCGGACCACTCATGGTACTTCAAATGCAGCAATCTTGTGGAGCGGATTGAAAAAACACACACATCAGGAGGTTGCCTACAGCTGTTGACGTTTTTTGACCCAGCACTGCTTTGCTTTTGTAGACCACACACCCGGCAACTACGGGGGGTTAACTGACCAGCGATGATAATTGAAGCAAACATGATATTTCATTTTTTCTTGACCCTAAAACAGGAAATGAAAGTGCACTCGTATGACAGTTAAGAAAGTTTAAAAGCGACAACTTTTAGCGTCACGCATGGCCATATGGTTTTCAATGTGTCAACACACTGGTTAACTTATTTTTACACTTGTATGACTGTTCCAAGTGTTAAAATGCCAGCACTGTTAATGAAAGCGCTACGATAGCTCCGGTTTGACCCTGGAACGGATGAATGGAAGGTCCTGTTATTTCCGCATTGACTTTTCAGCTCTTTAAAATGGTTCTCATAAAGGTAGACATCTTGTTTCCTTCCTGGCAGAGACGCTTCAGGTGCTGCTGAGCTGCTGTGTGACGTTTATCTTTAGAAGTAATCTGGCTGTGGTTTAATTTTCACCGCTGTGTGTCCTTGCATAAGAGTGTGACCTCACCACATGGCTGCGTTAATGATCTTCATGACGCACTCGTTGATGCACTGGCACACGTTGACCAGCGGGGCTCCTCGCTCTCCCATCTTCCCCAGCAGCAGACCTGAGGAACACGCAGGAAAGGTCACGCCCCGTGTCGCACAGTCCACCAACTCCTTCTCGTCCTCACCCATGGCGGCTGAGAAGATGACGATCCCCAGGACGTTCATGCCCTTGCTGGTACTGGGAACAATCTTGTAGTTGATGTCGGGGGCCGGGGTGATCTCCAGGAAGACCGGGTGGCCCAGGCGAGGGTTGTGGTAGTCGGGCATGACGTACACGTAGTTAGCCTGCGACTCTTTGATGTTGGAGCTCTGCACGATGGGTACCAGGTCTGTTCGGTACTGTTGGTGGACAAGAAGAGCGCTGGATTGAGGTTTTTTTTACTGCAAGTTGAGGAACAAGCCACAGACTATCTGCTGACCTGCTGGAAGGTTGCTTCGATGAGATTGGAAGGGATCATGTTCCTGTAAGACACAACAAACCTCAGTTTCACACATCAACCACGTCAACGCAAGGCTCTGCGATACCTTCAAATGTTGACCAAATGCATAATAGACAGCAGTCATGAATGAAAACACAAACAATGTTGACACGGGCCAAAGATCCTCTCTATGAGAGCAGTGCTGTGCTGCTTTTAAGGACGTACTCTAAAAACGCCAGTCAAAGATCCTCTTAATGAGACAGGAGTCTGCTCTCAAAGATCCTCTATGTGTGAGAGGAGCGCTGTGCTGGTTTTTAGGACCTACTCCAAAAACGCTAGTCAAAGATCCTCCATATGACAGGAGTGCTGTGCTGTTTTTAAGGACCTACTCCAAAAACACTAGTCAAAGATCCCCTATACGTGACAGGAATGATCTGCTCTCAAAGATCCTGTATGTGACAGAAGCATTGTGTACCTACTGCAAAATCAAGTCAAAGATCCTGTGACGGGAGCGCTCTGCTCTCAAAGATCCTTTATAAGTGACAGGAGCACTCCCTGTTCAGAACCCGTAGCAAAAACTCTAGTCAAAGATCCTCTATATCAGTGGTCCACAACCTTTTTGGACCCACGGGCCTGTTCGTGTTCCCACAAATCTCCGCGGACCGGTGGGGTGGTGGTGGGGGTCGTATCGCGATGTAATTTATGTCATTTAGTATGTATTGTGTAAAACTAAGACAGGAACAACATCAAATTAAAAGCACCTAGTGAATACAGACCCACCATCCACAGCGCCGCTGCTTAACGTGTGTGCTAACAAGCAGTGTGCTAGCATGAATGAACTAGAACCTGTTCACACAATAAATATACACATTAGCACTCAATAACGTAATCAAACTTTACCTTTATGCATTCCCATAGAGTATCAGCATTTGAGAGCAAATATGAAGTGAAAAAACCCCCGATAAAAATACAGCATAGTTGACAATCCGTGCAGAGTGGGAGAAGGCTAGAGCACGTACAATGGTGCGTTCAAGGACTGTCAAACAAAGTGGGACACTAGCAACAACATAAACATGCAATAATAATAATAATTGAATAAAACGATGGCTCATATTTCCCAAATTTATATGCATTTACTTAAAATTGTATTTACTTATTTACAAAGTATTTTTTTGTGTGTGTATTTTTTTTTTATCATTTCACCTGAAAGGTTTCCTCGGCCAAGTTCGGCCCCGCCCACGGACCGGTACTCGGCCCCGGCCCGGTGGTTGGGGACCCCTGCTCTACATGACATATATTTTCTGCTGTCAAAGATCCTGTATATCTGACAGCAGCACTGTGCTGTTCAGAACCCATTGCAAAAACTCTAGTCAAAGATCCTCTAAATCAGGGGTCTTAAGCTCAGTTTACCCGGGGGCCACTGGAGGTAGAGTCTGGGCCTCATCAAGTATTGGGAGTAAGACTCACGATAACGATAATATCTATAACGATATCGGGTATGGTGCAGGAAATACGTCTAATTTTGGTTATTATCAAGAAAACCATGGAAGTTGCTAGCTATCAGCTCTTATATTAAAGTTTAATTTAAGAGCTGATATCTAGCAACCCTGTGAGCATCACTGGCTTAATTTAGACCTTGCGGCCCGCATTTACAGTAGTCTTTCCTGTCAAGTCGCGGGCCGTAAAACGGGACTTGGCAGGCCGCAAATGGCCCGCGGGCCGCGAGTTTGAGACCCCTGCTCTAAATGACAGAAATGCTCTGCTGTCAAAGATCCTCTATATGACAGGAATTCTCTGCACCTTTGGCAAAAACACGTGTCAAAGATCCTCTATATCTGACAGACTCTGCTGTTCAGAACCTAACAGGAGCACTCGTCTACTGTTTTTTTTAGAATCCATTGCAAAAGCACTAGTCACAGATCCTCTATTTGACAGGAGTGTACTGATGGTTTGAAGCATCGACTATAAAAACACAAGTCAAAGATCCGCTATATGTGACAGTGGTGCTCTACTGCTTTAAAGCACCTGTTGCAAAAACTAGTCAAAGATCCTCTACAGACAGGAGTGCTCTGCTGTTTTAAAGTATGGACTGCAAAAACACAAGTCAAAGATCCTCTCTGTGTGACAGGAGCGCTATGGTGTTTTTAAGAAACCATTGCAGACATTTCTGTCTTGTCCGTTCAGTACAACATGGCTAAGTTAATGACATGTTAATGGTAATGATTTGGTTGATTTATTTAGAACGGGAGCAGGAACGTTCGCCGAGTTCAAATGCGGCAATGGGGGACGAGGCGAGGTGCTCGCAAAGATCCAAACCGCATCAGGTGCCAGGACCGTATTTAAAGACAGGACATCAGTGACGGCGAGGCCAGCACGCAAGCAAGAAGACAAGCTGACCTTTGGCTCGCAGAGACGGACGCGCACCCAGCGGCCAATCGCAGCACCTATTGAATAACCAGATTAAGACGGAGGAGTTTATTAGTGGAGCTCTTCCATGAATGGTGCTGCCGTAAGCCAGAGCGCGCACACACACACACACACTCAGGGACTATAGCAAGCATACCGCCGCACAAGCCACTGTAGAGAAAGTGCAGGATTAACAGATCACCAATAAGTGGCCTTCTATTCTTAGACGGGACGTGACACTGCAATTATTTTACTTATAAGAACCAAGGGACATTTTGTGCCATTTCGTTTTTTTAGCCGTATGTGACAGTTTCCATAGAATATTCATAAAAACAATAAAATAATCATCTGCTCATTGAATGGTTAAAAATGTCATTTTTGATCACCCTTTTTTCTTAACACGAGCTTGAAATGGGAAAGCTGCACAAAAAGTACCACATTTGATCCTCGTGACAAAAAATGGCCCATTGAAATCCATTGGAAAGGCTTTTTTTGATCCCACTTTCATCTTAACAGAAACCTAAAATGGCAAAGCTACATAAAAAGCAACACATTTGTTCCTTGTGACAAAAAAATGTCCCACTGTAAACTATGGAAAATGCTGTTTTTGATGCCACGTTCTTCTGAACTTGAAGCTAAAATGCCAAAGCTACACAAAAACTGACACATTTGTTCATCGCAACAAAATATGTCCCATTGAAATCCCTCGGAAATGCCGTTTTAGACCACACGTTCATCTTAACATAAACCTAAAATGACAAAGCTACACAAAAGCGGCACATTTGTTCTTTGTGACAAAAAATGCCCCACGGTAAACTGATGAAAGTGCTATTTGTGATCCCACTTTCATCTTAACTTAAGGCTAAAATGCCAAAGCTACACAAAAAACACACTTGTTCCACGTGACAAAAACTCTCCCATTGAAATCCGTTGGAAATTCTGTTTTTGATCACACTTTCATATTAACAGGAACAGAAAATGACGAAGCTACACAAAAGGCAAAAATTTCGTTCCTCGCAACATTGTAATCTGTTAAAAATGCCGTTTCTGAACTCACTTTTATATTAACTTGTGTAACAACTGAAAACTATTCAAAATTTCATTTTTTTTATTACACTTTTGTCTTAGCAAAAATGTAAAATGGCTAAGCTACACGTAAGATGACACGTTTGATGATTATGCCAAAAAATGTCTCATTTGCAGTTCTTTAATCCCACTTTGATCTCAACATAAACGAAACTAAGCTTTCGTATTCCAATTTCCATTTGGAATACTGTCTTTCGATTTAAAAAGCTGATGTTTGTGCATCAGATGGCGCTACTTTTTCCTATTCAAAGCATGCAGCAAGAGTTCAAGACGAGATCATAGTCCCCCGTAACTTCTGATCAGCACTTGGGATCCATATGATCCCTGAAGATTAGACCGCTTCCTGATCCTGAGGCAGAGTGAGTTCACAAGGTTTGAACTGGATCTGGACTAGATTTAATTGGGCCGCACTGTTTTGCCTCCAGGCGTTTAGTGGGTCTTACAGAGCAAAGACTCACGTTTAAAAAGATAAAAATGGGCATATCTTGAGTAGAGCCTGTACTGTGGGTGAGATGGAGGCTTGTATAGACCAGGGCTAATCAACTAAATTGTTCTGGAGGTCACGTTTTCACAAAGCTAGGGACCAGGGTGGGACCCTCCACAATTATTCTTATCTTTTATATTAAAAAACAAGTGGGAAAACAAGCAATACTGTATCTGTAGGCTTGTGAACACTGTTTGCAAAAGAACGTAAGAACCTGAGCCATTCTCACGATCTATGGCCCTGTAGCCAAGACAACCAAAGATATTTTACCTGATGAGGTCCAGAAGAGCATCAGCTGAAGTCATAACAGGACCCGAGCTCGAGTGGTGGCCGTCCTTCTCAGCGCCTGTCCCCGGGTGGATGATGAGGACAAGCACGATGCCGACGATGACGGCGATGAAGGTTGTCCACAGGTAGTAGGTGATGGTCAGGACCCCCAGACGACCGCTGGCTTTCGTGTCCATGGCTGACAAACCGGACATAAGACTGGAGTGCAAATGAGGGAGGCGCACGGTTAGGAATGAGGTTTGGAAGTTGGACGCTTTGAAGACATCCAGGAGAGACCGTCTTGTACCTGGACGTGATGAGAGGCAGAATCAGCATTTTTAACATCCTCATCAGCAGTTCCCCAGGGAAGGAGAAGTAGATCTTGGCCTGTGTAAGGGAGAAACACCAGAAAATGAAACTGATCTTTGATGGCACATCTCAATGAGGCAGAAAAAGGACAGGAAAAGTAAACACTGCCTTCCATTTTTCCACCTCTGTCCATCTCTTGTAACACCGATCCATGGCTCTAACCACTGTCTGTCCATCCGTCTGTCCAAGGATCTATCAACCCATGCTCCTATGAATCCAACTATATTACCACCTTTCCATCCACTTATCCTTAAGACCAGCCATCCAACATCCAACTGTCCGTCCAGTCATTCATTCACTTACTGTCCAACCATTGACCTAGCCCAATCCATCCATCCATTCGTCTGTCCAGTGATCCTTGGTCTCTTTGACCATTTATCCATCCTTCTGCCCCTCCATCATTTAATTTCCGTCCGTCCAACCATCCATTGATGTGTCCATTTGTTCATCGGTAAAACCATCTATTGTACATCAGTCTCAATCTTTAGTCTGTCCTGTAATCCATCTGGCCCTCTGTACATCCATGTCTCTGGCCATCTAGTGGCCTAAACACGCATCCATTCTTTAGTTCAGTGTTTCTTAACTGGTTTGGCTGCAGGACCCACCATCACCCCTCAATGGCAAGACTGTGGGAATTTTTCAAATCAACCTTCTCAAACATCTTATATTTAAAGGGACTGTGACAACACAACATGAGCTGCAGCGGTGAGACCCTGTGTCCCTCTTTATGGTGCGCTCATTTCCAGCAGATATCTGCAGCTGTGTGTCGGACAGAAGGCATGTTAAGTCCCCAACTCATTGTCCTTCCTCTCCTGTTCAAACTTGCCAAAGTCGCCCATAAACATGGCACCCACCTTGTATTGGCGTAGCAAGCGAATAGCACAGAAAAAAGGAAATTATGTATATATATATATATATTTTTGCCCAGGACAAAAACCCGTGACCCACTGAAAATTGCTCTGCGACCCACTCTTGGGTCGAGAATCGCTGCTTTAGTTCAAACATCCAGCCTGTCAGTCAGCCCAACCATCCATGTCTTCATCCAGTCGTTCATTCATTTATTGTCCAGCCATTCATCTGTCCATTGATCCATCAATCCCTCCATTCATCTATACCTCCTACCATCCGTCAGCCAACACTGGCATCCTTCTATCTATCCTATCTGTCAACCCACCCATCCATCTGTCCGTTTGTCTGTCAAAGGATCCTCATCAACCTCTACTACCAGCTCTACTACTACCAACCAGCTGCATGTGCATTCATCCATCCATCTATCCTTTGGTTGAACCATCTACTATCCATAAATCCAAAAATTTGGACAGCCACCCTTTAGCCCATAATCAATCTGTCCATTCCAGCCGTCAATCCAACCATCCATCTTTCCATCCATCATCAGCATATACTCTCATCAATCTATCCTTCTGTCCGTCAATCATGCATCTTTTCATTCATCACTCCCGTCCGCCATAACTGCCTTCCATCCACCAGATCAACCATCCATCCGTCATACATCTAGACATCCGTTCATCTGTCCAACTGTCCAGCAGTCCATCCATCCATCCTTACCTGTGTAGACAGGTTGAGTGACCTCAGGATGAATCCGAGCGCGCAGCCCGTCACCACCGCAAACACAGAGAGAGTCAGTAGGCCGTTCCTCCTGCAGTAGTCGTTCACGTACGCTCTGATCTTCATCGGTATCACGTTGGGCAACATTTTCTTACACAACTCCATCCCGACCCACCAGGGACCCCCGCCCTCTGCGTCCCCTCGAGCGAGAGCCGCCGTCCACTAGAGTCGACAAGAGGGACGACAGTTGCCGTTGGTTGTCTGCTCTCGACAGTGATGTGCTCATTCAGTCTCAAGACAGCAAGTGTTCTCTCTGGCTCATTACAGGTAAAGTGTTCCCTCATGGGATTATCCCCATTCCATGCCAAGAGAGACTCCTTCCTTTGCCGACGCTCAGGCTTAAGAGGGCTAAGGACTGATTCCATTCATAGATCATTAGAGAGTTCAATCACCCCAACCTTCTATCCTCTCCATTCACAAAGAGACAGGCCGGCTTGTTGACGTCTGTGAGCTCTTACACCAACGACTTTGACTTAAATGTACACGGAGGCTTTTGTCAGTGTACTATACTATAGACACTAGTGGTGTAAGGGGATGCCGTTGTCACAGTTCAGTACATACCTCGGTTTTAAGATCACAATTTGGTTCATTTGAGGATGCAAAACTGCTTAGCTTTTGGATAAAAAGTTTAAATGTTTTTTATGATAAACTACACACTGCCAGCAGGTAATACATTTAAATAAAATTCAGCATGGGCTCATTCATTCATTACATGTCGTCGCGCTCGGCAATCCCCATTATCCCCGCGGCATGTCTTATTAAGTCTTCCTATGTTGCTTTGCCTTCCCTGACCCGGCAACTAAACCTAAACTGGCCTCTCTGGCAGTGTCCGCCCACGTCACTGCTGACCAATCCAATAACATTTAATCCTCGTTGGGAACAATGCATGTGACACAAGTCGATTGGAACAACATTATAAACCTACTCCCAAAAAACCCCAGAGGAGGAGTCTGCAGTCCTGCTTTTTGCTGTGTGTGTGTGAGTGTGTGTGTGTGTGTGTGTGTGTTTTACTGACCAACATGAATTACATTTGTGGCGCCTCCTAAGGGTTGTGGTTAAAATGTTTTGGAAGACATGCTAGCATACATGTAATACAGAGTAATAACTGAATTTCATAAGTTTTATCATCATTTGACAAATCCTCAATGACTTTTGGACAATTAATTGCTAAGACGCCTTGCTTGGTGGCAGCCATGTTTTTCAGCCAATCTTGCTCAAATTTTACACACATGTGCTCGTCAGTCACCTAGAGGTGTTTATCAAATATTATGGTGATTTGGCAAACAACCCCAAAGTTACTGTCGATGTTTTGTTAAGCTGTGTGACAAATTTCAACTCAATCCCACATTAACAACAGCGCCACCATGTGGTGTATTTTTTAGAAAGGTAATGCCACGGGCAATGCAGTAGGGGTGCATGTTTTGACAAATTTTCATCCATTTGTTTCAAGCTGCTCAGGAGTAGAAGAGTGAGCTTACACAAACACATATATCGTGTTTGAGTCTTTTGTCCTTTTTTAAGAAAAAGTCATGATTATTAGTAGCTTTTGCTGTGAAAATGATCGTTCTTAAATGTCGATGAATTACTGGCTGTTTCCTTCCTCCACTGTTCAGTTTCACTTTGAATGTCCACAGAGAGAGGCTGACAGTTTGAATATTCAAGGGGGTTGTCAGTGTGTTGGACTTGTGTAGATAGGTGGTGGTTCTGCTTGGTGATCTTTGTTCAGTGGACCAGTCATCCTAATCCTCCACTTTCACTTCACTCAAACCAAAGGAGGTTTTTGTACGGCTCTCAATCACCGTGTATACCTTCCACCGCCATGAGCACCGAAACAGAAGTAATCAGCGACATCTTCTGCCTGAACACCACTGATAGTCAGAGTGTAGTCAGAGCCAGATCGTGTGCCACTGAATCGAGATGGTGTTCCAGAGAAGCGGGATGATGCATCGTAGATCAGAAGTTTAGGAGCCTGTCCAGGTTTGAATTGGTACCAACTGAGATCAGCACCAATATTTGAACTCCCTGTGGCGCTGATGGTCACCGTCCCACCAAGACTGACAGACTTGATTTTGGCTGTCTGGGTCAGAAAATCATTGGCGGAAGATCCTGAAACGAGACGGCGATGATGAGATGAAGCTCCAGCACACACAAGGCTTTTCCTTTAGGGAGCACTTGAAAGAGTCTTTGTCTCACCTTGAATCAGCAGAGCCGACTGGACGAGCAGAAGCACTGGTGCAGGCCACATCCTGATGCACTTTTCCAGCCCAGTGTGTGAAAAGAGTCCAGACTTATGAAGACGCGGCGGTGCGGCCAAGCGGACCGCTCATGCAAATGAGCTGCGAGCGCACCTGTCTTTGTGAAAGTGAGAGGGAGGCATGGGCAGAACCTCTTCCTGCTGCTGATCCATCACATGGAAACTCTTGACGTTTGTGTTGCACATCTGTCTGCTCCTTCTCACTCTGCACTTTCAACCTTTACTGCTTGTGGTTCCAAAAAATTCTTTATTCCTTATTGTTCTTTCAAGCTGGTTTCTGTCAGAGACGTTCACGTTAAAAAAAGTTCAGAAAGAACTCCTAATCTCAACTCGTAATGTGTATGAACGACACCTGACACAGAAGACAGATCTTCCATTCAAACATCTTCACCTGATAATGTCAGTTCATCTTCACCTCCAAAATAATCTGAGACCAGCCAACTGGACAGCTTCCTCCAAAAGTTCAGGAACTTTTAGTTCCTGGTAAGCAGGGGTGTTACGAGACACCCAGTCATATTTATTTCATCGTGTCACAAAACAATGCAGGTGCATTTTGAATGTTTATTGTCCCACAAATTGACACTAAATGATATTATAGACCTAATAAACCACTGTTATGATAATATATAGTCATATTCAGTAATATGTCATCATAATGTAATATTTTCTTTAATGTGTCACCTTTACTCTGAAAAGTTGTGGAATTTCTCACAGCCATATGTCCTGTCTGTCAAACATTTGCAGCATTTCTTGAAATGCTGGCTTTTCAACATGGGTGTCAACAATTAATAGTTCCAGCTTGTAGTTGAACAATGCCAGCTCATTGTTTTTGTCTCAGATTCCACATTAGTTTATTTATTTGTTTATTAATTTTATGCATATATTTAAAGACTAATTTAGTGTTTTTACTGAGTTATTCGTGTCAACATTTTAGCTTTTTCTCGTTATATGATGCTTTTTTGCTTTGTTTTTCCACTGTTGCAGGGTTATTGTTTATTTTATTTCTGCCACGAGCCACGGTCCACAGATGGCCCCTGTACCACACTTTGGACACCCATGCGTGTTCTACCAGCGAGACGAGGTGCTGCCAGGCGATGTGGGAGTGTGTCCAAGCTCTGCCTTCTTGGCTTTGTTGCTGGTAAGTGTTTGGGTTGCATTATGGAGGGGTTTATGCAGCTTTCAGACCTGCGTTGCATGGCAAGCTCCACTCCAGCTTGCTTGCGCGGCGATGCTTCACCTTTGTTGTCTCCTTCTATTAAATTACCGGATAAATGTCTGCAAGAAACACTCTCTTAGTCTTTCACTCTTAATGTGCACCCCAACTCACTAAATATAGCAACCATGACGCTGAATTGTCAACACGGATCTCCTGTATGTATGAGGTGTGTTATGAAGTTGCCGTAAATAGAACCGCTGAGTGATTAAAGGTGCAGACAAGTCCGACCATCTGTGTGTTTTGACCTGACAACTCTTAAGTAACTTTGATCAAATGTAGAATGACTACAGATTCTGCTTGGGCATGAACACGGATGCAGCTGTTCAACTCTGATGGAAAAGACAGCCGCACGTCACTCGCTGATGCTGGGAGCACCGAGGTAGGTTGGATTGCAACGTTTAAAGTGTGCGTAAAGCACGCAATGTGTGGTTCCAATAATTCCTCGCACGCTGCCACTTCCATATTACGTGTATTATCATTCATAGAATGATAAAAGGTGGAAAAAAGTTCTCCTCCCATTCTGTGTGGAAGTGGTAGGTTTTTGGCTTCGTACTTTGTCCTTCTTCCCCACTCTGTTTGAAAACCTTTCTTAAGTTTATAATACACAAATTGGAGGCTAACTAGTTAGCTCGATAGCATGCTATGATTAAAGCAGGGGCCGTCTCTTGTGTCCCTGCAGTGATCCCGTAGCCTGCGCATTACAGTTGAGCCATGTGGTGTAAACAAAGGAGACTATAGGGATGTTATTTCACTACTCTAGTAATGGTAAAAATCTCATTAAGAAAGTCATAAACATGTAAAATATTCTATGTATTAATATTGGATAATCGGGTGTGGAACCAATTAATCTCGATACACGAGGGCTGACTCTAAAGGACTTTCTTAGCTAGTGTCTACATCCACAGTGTCCAACACAGTCAGAAAGATGTCCTTTTTAGTGAACGATGACCTCGTGACCTCGAGTCCTTATGGTCCATTTCAGCTGAAAATAGATAAGACATAAAGAAGAAAGTGACTATAGAAATGGCAAACAACAGGCCTTTATTGTAGGTTTGACTGATCTCACAACAGGCACAATAATCCCTAATAAATATTAAAAACACGGGCTACTGTTGCTGCAGTAACCCATGGCAAGCTAAAACTCAACTTCCTGTCCACCACTCATTGAACTCCCCTAGCCCCTGAACACATTTATTGCAACACATATTAGCACAAGTCTTATTTATGTCTCGAATGTCTTATTCTCTCTTATGATGTCTGCTATATTGGGTAATAGGAGTGTAAAGGTGACTATGGGGGTGTTATTTCATGTCTAGTGGGCTAAACAAATGCATTTAGAAGGTAATAAGCAGGTTTTCTATGCTCTATAACTAAGCAAATATTCCATTTATTTATTTTTTAAATCTCAAGTACCCCTATTTGAGGAGCAGTGTTGTAAGCTGTGGTCAAGCACTGTATTGAAAGTAAAAAACAGCTCAGCTTTGTGTCTGTGTAGGCTCTCAGTCGTACAGGAGTTGTCCAACGAGGGAAAGGCTTCTTGAGACGTCATCTGTACTTCTGTGAAGAAGGTGTCGGACGTTTCGCTCCTCATCCGAAGAGCTTCGTCAGCAAACTAACAAGTGCTGGTTGCCTAGGCCTTAAATACAGTAAGAGTGGGCGGAATTGGTGTGCCAATGCCCTCCTCCTATTGGTTCCTTACACTAAGACTGGGAGGAGTGGTGGTCTAATCCTCTCCTCCCATTAGCACCTCCAATCAAAGGGAAGTGTAGCTCCCTGTAGTTGGGTATGAACGACTCTGATACTGGCTCGTTAGCATCTATTGTTCTGGCTCGGCCCTGGCTCCACCTCATTTGCATGACTAAGAGCTGTGGGTTTTGGTCTCAGTAACCTGCTGAACACAGGGTCCAAATTAACATCCGACATATTCTTCACAGAAGTACAGATGACATCTCAAGAAGCCTTTCCCTCGTTAGCTCAGCTTTGTGTTATTGAAGACACTTATCAGTACTACTGTGACATGTTTATCTCTGATTTCAACCTTTTCTTCCACACCAATGAAGAACAATGACAAACGGGCCCTGGGCCACACTGTGGACACGTCTGGCTGAGCTCCACAGACAGGAGGACACTTTTATTGAAGAAAGGATGAATCCTTCACATAAACACCAAATAAAAGTGAAGTTGTCAGTGTGTTGGACTTGTGTAGATAGGTGGTGGTTCTGCTTGGTGAACTTTGTTCAGTGGACCAGTCATCCTCATCCTCCACTTTCACTTCACTCAAACCAAAGGAGGTTTTTGTACGGCTCTCAATCACCGTGTATACCTTTCATTGCCCTGATAGCCGAAACAGTAGTAATCAGCGACATCTTCTGCCTGAACACCACTGATAGTCAGAGTGTAGTCAGAGCCAGATCGTGTGCCACTGAATCGAGATGGTGTTCCAGAGAAGCGGGATGATGCATAGTAGATCAGAGGTTTTGGAGCCTGTCCAGGTTTCACTTGGTACCAACTGAGATAATCACCAACGTCTGAACTCCCTGTGGCGCTGATGGTCACCGTCCCACCAAGACTGACAGACTTGATTTTGTCTGTCTGGGTCAGAAAAGATCCTGAAACGAGACGGCGATGATGAGATGAAGCTCCAGCACACACAAGGCTTTTCCTTTAGGGAGCACTTGAAAGAGTCTTTGTCTCACCTTGAATCAGCAGAGCCGACTGGACGAGCAGAAGCACTGGTGCAGGCCACATCCTGATGCACTTTTCCAGCCCAGTGTGTGAAAAGAGTCCAGACTTATGAAGATGCGGCGGTGCGGCCAAGCGGACCGCTCATGCAAATGAGCTGCGAGCGCACCTGTCTTTGTGAAAGTGAGAGGGAGGCATGGGCAGAACCTCTTCCTGCTGCTGATCCATCACATGGAAACTCTTGACGTTTGTGTTGCACATCTGTCTGCTCCTTCTCACTCTGCACTTTCAACCTTTACTGCTTGGGGCTTCAAAAAGTCTTCTATTTCTTATTGTTCTTTCACGTTGGTTATTGTCAGAGACATTCAACCAGTGAAATACACTTGAGAGAGCGCCGGGCTGCGTTTTGGACACCCCTGGTTTAAGCACTGACTGAAAGGTTTCAGTCAGTCAGCTGTGACGCAAAGCCTCCTCGCATGAGGAAATGATCTCTCTGCCAGGGCGAGGTTTTTGTACGACCACCTCACGACCTTGCATCACTGTGGTGGAGTTTCGGCGGTGGGACCAAACTCGTCATCGGCTGTGAGTACCAGACGCTTTTATTTTTCAGCCGAGTGTTGTTGCCAACTTCCCTGTCATGCCATTATTGTGTATTTCATGTTGTTGTGGTCATGCTAATGACTTTATTTGTTTCTGACATGCTGAACAAAGTTACATGAAGTAACATCACATGTTCAACACGTCCGAGAAGGAGTAGGAAGAAGCAGAGTGCATTTAATCCTACCCCTTCTCCATATCTCAGCCATGACTGATAGTTTCTTCACTTTCTGTGTGCAAATGTATTTTTTCCAAAAGACGAAAAAAGTATAAAAATAATGACATAAATCAGCAATATTCAAATAATGTGAATAAATAGAAAATAAATAAATGTATTTAATCTATTTGTAAGAATACCGTACATGAGTAATCCAGGGGTGTCCAGAGAAGTTATAAATAGATTTAAAGAAGAAAACAACCTGCATGTAAGCTTTGTGTTATTAGCAGCAACACTTTTTTTGCATTATACCTTTTCTGCTTTTTTTCGTCCCCATTTATTTTTTTTAGTAATTGTATTTTCAGAATAAAGAATTTAATGAGTCCCCCCCCAGGCCACATTTTGGACACCCCCGGTGCAAGCCGACTCTTCCACTCCTGAGCGGCTGCACACAAAAGGGTGAAGATGTGTCAACACGTGCACCCCTGCTGTGTTGCCCGTGCTGTTATTTTTCAAACAAGTACACCACATGGTGGCGCTGTTATTAAACCCCATTAGTCGGATTGAGTTGAAATGTCTCACACAGCTCAACAAAACACCCGCTGTAGCGTTGGGGCGCTTAGTTGAATCACCGCTAAATATGGTCCACACCTTTAGGGTCCTGACGAGCACTTGTGTGTCAAATTTGAGCAAGATTGGTTGAAAAACATGGCCGCCATAAACAGAAGAAACGTTGATAACTTTTTTGGGAGCTGTAAGAGATTTTAGATATTATGTCTTAATAGAAATTGTGTGCTAAATTTTTGAATTTTTTATGATGGTTCCCTTATAGAGTTACTTCTCAAACACTCCGGGGGGGCATATTTCACCAGACGGGCCGCAGGTTACCCACCCCTGTTGTAAAATGACGACTCGGGTGCTTGAAGTGTTTCAGGAGGTGTTGTCATGTTGATTGACAGGCCTAAAGCATGAAATACATAACATTAAAAGTGTCTGTGTCAACATGTCTCCCCCCCAACAGCGGGTGAGGTGCGGCCCCCCACGCTGACCATCTTCCCCCCCTCCAAGGAGCAGCTGCAGACCGGCAGTGCCACGGCGGTGTGCGTGGCCAGCGGAGGCTTCCCCCCGGACTGGAAACTGGGCTGGAAGGTGGGGGGCAGCAGCAGCACCTCGGGGGTGTCACACAGCTCGGAGGAGGCCACCAGCGACGGCCGCTACAGCTGGACCAGCACCCTGAGCCTCCCCGCCGACCGGTGGAGCGCGGCCGGCTCGGTGATCTGCGAGGCCACCATGCAGGGGCAGAACCCCGTCACCCAAACCCTGACGGACCCGGGCCGCTGCTCAGAGTAGAACCTGAGACGCCGATTGTTGTTTTGATTGCTCTTCTGCTTCCTGTTTCTTCCTGGTTGATGCTGGAGAACTTGGTGGAGAAGGTCAACATTTAAGCATTGTTCAATAAAATGTGGACTATCATGACGACTCAGCGTCTTTTTCTCCAGGAACCAAATGTGGTTTCTCAAGTGGGAACTCAAAATGGAGCCGCTCACACCTCATATGAGGATTAGAACCACATCCAACTCTAGTTTGCACGGAAATGAATGAATGATGATATATTTCATCATACATGACTTGTCCTTGTCCTCAATGTTATTTGCACAAATGATAAAAATGTGTGAAACGTAACATTAAAATCATAAAATCCAAAAAGGGTGAAAAACAAACAAACAAAAAAGAACACCAAATGATTCATGCTCATTTTCAAAGTACGGGGCAAGGCCGTCCATGCAGTCTTCTGGCGCCAACAGCTTAAGAAACATAAAGAAAACCAAACCTGCTAAGCTAATTTCAGTTATGTTTAAAGGGCAAAATACAGGTGCGTGTCAATAAAGTACAATCTCTTTGAAAAGTTCATTTATTTCAGTCATTCGGTTTACAAAGCGAACCTCTTATATTGCATAGATTCACAACGCACAGAGTGACATTTCTTCATCATTTTCAGTATCTCATAAAATGTGGAAAAATTCCCAAAAGGTGAATGTTGTGAACTAGTGGTTGAAGCTCTCATCAGGAAATGAAAGAAATGAAAGACTATGTCCTAAGGAGTTATAGTTGACTTAGGATACACGAGTACAGAAGATGTTATCTTCAGCAATGAGGCTCAGGGTAATGATCTCAGACACGGTGCTTCAGTATCTTCTTCTTTGTACTTTGCAGACACCATATACTTGTACTGTTCCTTAAACTCAGTCATGTTAGGAACTTGTTTGAGTTCTTTGCTCAGTCCGTCCCATCATTTAATTCCACATACTGATACGCTGAAGGCGTGCGTGGGTTTTCTCCGGGTACTCCGGCTTCCTCCCACGTTCCAAAAACATGCATGTTAGGTGAATCGGCCACTCTAAATTGCTCATAGGTATGAACGTGAGTGTGAATGGTTGTTTGTCTGTACGTGCCCTGCGATTGGCTGGCGACCAGTCCAGGGGGTATCCCGCCTCTCGGCCAAAGTCAGTCGGGGAAAATGAATGAGTGAATTTCAGTCGCGGTTCGATTATTGCTGCCTCGTGATATGAAGGTTTTTCACAAAGTAATTAATGAATAAACGGCCGCTGTTTTGTGGTTGAGGATGGACTATTATTAGTTAAAACAAATCTAATTTAATTTGATCACATTTGATCTCATTTCTAATTTAATTCACATTTATTGCCATGCGCAAATTGAGTTTTATCGAAGGAGTAAACAGAGTTTACAGCAGAAAAAGCCAAAAAATATGCTCCAGGAAATCAGTTTCTCAGGGAGTTTTGGGGAGGCACCAACCCTGTTATAGCTGAGGACAACCTTACTGTGCTAGACTTTGAACACCCCTGTGCTGAAATACATCCATCCATCCACTCGTTTTCTATCCTAATTAGGGTGGCGGGGGTATGCTGGAGCCTATCCCAGCTGACTTCGGGCGAGACTGGAATGGTTGCCAGCCAATCACAGGGCACATATAGACAAACAACCATTCACACTCACATGCATACCTATGGACAATTTAGAGTCGCCAGTTAACCTAACATGCATGTTTTTGGAATGTGGGAGGAAACCGGAGTACCCGGAGAAAACCCACGCACGAAAACAGGTCCTCCCGATCTCCTGACTGTGTGGCCAACATGCTAACCACTAAAATACAATGAAATAAAATAAGATATTATTGTTATTCATGCATTTTCAGATGGACTGCATTACCAAAAAAAAGAAAATGATTATTTCTTCATGAAGACATCAAATTATAGTTATTTACGTTCTAGAACAATCCTGAAGAATTCTCAGCTGAATTTGGACATAAAAAGGAGAATTGACTTTTCAAATTCCTCATTCGTAACATTTTTAGTTTAAAAACACATTTTTGCAGGATTTCCAAAAAAATGCTTAACAATCATTATTAAAATTATGACAGGTGGTTCAAGCCAGTTTTCAAACTATTTTCAGCCAAGGGATGGGGATTTCCATGATTTTTTTGCAAATGTGCCTTATTTTGAAATGCACATGTTTGTGACATGTTTGCTGTAGCGTTCATATCTTTGTAATGGGTAAACCTAGAAGATCAGCAGGGGATCAAATACTTATTTTCCCCACTGGATATTTATATATCATTTTCCATGGAAAAATGTGGGCCGCACTGTGGACACGCCTGGCTGAGCTCCACAGACAGGAGGACACTTTTATTGAAGAAAGGATGAATCCTTCACATAAACACCAAATAAAAGTGAAGTTGTCAGTGTGTTGGACTTGTGTAGATAGGTGGTGGTTCTGCTTGGTGATCTTTGTTCAGTGGACCAGTCATCAAAGGAGGTTTTTGTACGGCTCTCAATCACCGTGTAAACCTTCCACCGCCATGATTACCGAGACAGTAGTAATCAGCGACATCTTCTGCCTGAACACCACTGATAGTCAGAGTGTAGTCAGAGCCAGATCGTGTGCCACTGAACCGAGATGGTGTTCCAGAGAAGCGGGATGATACCCAGTAGATCAGAAGTTTTGGAACCTGTCCAGGTTTCACTTGGTACCAACTGAGATCATAACCAACGTCTGAACTCCCTGTGGCGCTGATGGTCACCGTCCCACCAAGACTGACAGACTTGATTTTGTCTGTCTGGGTCAGAAAAGATCCTGAAACGAGACGGCGATGATGAGATGAAGCTCCAGCACACACAAGGCTTTTCCTTTAGGGAGCACTTGAAAGAGTCTTTGTCTCACCTTGAATCAGCAGAGCCGACTGGACGAGCAGAAGCACTGGTGCAGGCCACATCCTGATGCACTTTTCCAGCCCAGCGTGTGAAAAGAGTCCAGACTTATGAAGACGCGGCGGTGCGGCCAAGCGGACCGCTCATGCAAATGAGCTGCGAGCGCACCTGTCTTTGTGAAAGTGAGAGGGAGGCATGGGCAGAACCTCTTCCTGCTGCTGATCCATCACATGGAAACTCTTGACGTTTGTGTTGCACATCTGTCTGCTCCTTCTCACTCTGCACTTTCAACCTTTACTGCTTGGGGCTTCAAAAAGTTCTTTATTCCTTATTGTTCTTTCAAGCTGGTTATTGTTAGAGACAATCAGCCAATGAAATACACTTGGCATCTCACCGGGTTCATTGGAACCAAGAGAGACATGATGTTAAAAAAACAAATGAAGGTTATAAATTAATTTATATTTGATTGAGATGAATAAGTATTTGATCCCCCACTGAGCAGCAAGCATCCTGACCCCCACAGGCTGGTTATGTGTCCATAAAACACACAACTGAGTCCTGTCCTGTTCGGAAAGCACTCCAAATCTCAACTCGTAATGTGTATGAACGACACCTGACACAGAAGACAGATCTTCCTGTCAAACCTCTTCACCTGATAATGTCAGTTCATCTTCACCTCCAAAATCGTCTGAGTGGCCAACTGGACAACTGCTGCAACAATCAGTTTGCATAACCAAAGAATTTCTGTACAAAGTTAATCGCAGAAAGAAAGAATTTTTTTTCTATAATAAGTAGGGATGTAAATCTGTTTGTGGTAAATGATTCAATACGCAACTACAGTCAAACCTGTCTTAGCGGCCACCTTTATAGAACGGCCACCTGCCTATAGCAGCCACTGAAAAATCCCCCCCAGCAAATTTACATGTTATAGACCCTGTGTATAGCAGTCACCTGTCCAACGCGGCCAGCGGCCACCCATTTTGTCTCCCTTGGTCAATAACTGCCTGCATATAGCGGCCAAATTACCAACTCAAGTAGAAGCTTCATGCACAAAAAAGTTTTGTTTTTCAATCAATAAAGCTGTCGTGTGTAGACTTTAATTACTGAGTCCTAGCTCAGTCACAATCATTCACAAGATCCACACAAACTGTCAGTTGTTCCACATAAAAAAGCCGTCTTCTTTTGAGCTTGCTATTTCCTGGTCAAACATGTAACTTTAAGAGCATTTGCACCAAAACATTACCGCAAAGTAGGCTGGGAACAGGACGTGCTCCCAGCGACGCTACAATAATAAAAAAAAAAAACATACGCTAGCATGCATGCAGAAGCGGGAGCAAAACTGAGTTCGGTTGTACTTAATTGAAGTATTTTAGAATGTACTCATGATATTTTTCATCAATCCTCATCCACAAATCCATCAAAGTCCTCATCTTCTGTATTCGACACAAACAAAGCAGTCTTCTTTTCCGTTCGCTACTAGTCTGTTAACTTGTCAGTGTTATTCAGCTCCGAAGCAAAGAAGGAAACTTCTCCTGTTGCTTCTGCCAACTTTATTTACTGAACGCGGCCACCAGACAGCAGCTCAGAACACACACACATCTCTCAGCATCGTCTCTCCTTCCTGCTTGCCCACAAGGCAAAGGTTAAACAAGCCCCACTACATAGCTGTCCAGCCAATGCCTGTAAGAAATGACACCGTTTATTTCCTGGTGTGCGCTGGTCAATACTGTAATGCCGCTTGTTGTGGGGAAGGAGAGACTCACGTCGCCGATGCACTTTAATGGCTTTATTAACAGCGGAGAACACTGCAGGACTTTACATCCACGCCAACATAAACACACTTCCCAACTCTCTCCAAACTCACAGCTAGCACTGAGCCTAGCTCTCCTGCTCGGGACGCCCACCGTCACTTCCCGTCACTTCCTGATGAACTAAAGCTGTAATGACACTCTGCCGTATAAAAAGTAAAATATTAAAAACAAGCGTAAGACATTACTAGCACAGCTTTGTTCTGTGGGTGGTGGATATATTCTATCAGTTATTATTAAGCCTCTAGCTTCCTTTTAGTAAGTAAAAACCTTGGCTATGATTGCACTACATTGTCATGTAGACCTACAAAGTACACTTGGAAGAGCAAGAGGTGAATAAATGTATTGCAACTGATGTGAAACTGATGAGGGGTAGGATTAAATAAGCTTTGCTTCTTCCTACTCCTTTTTGGACATGCAAAATTGTGAATTGTACTATGTGATGTGCTACTGTTTGACTCATATGCATGTTCAGGATGAATTCAAACCATGAATCATGAACCATGATAATAACAAGCCTAGTAGTGCTGTACAACTTTTATCCGCAGTCCGCAGTGCCCTCTACTGGTCAATATTATTATTTTTTTCCCCTTTTTTTCATTTTTTTTCCCTCTACTGGTCAACATTCAAACTGGACGCCAACCTGTCTATAGAGGCCACCTGTCTATAGCGGCCACTTTTGCAGACGCCCTCTAGTGGCCGCTATAGACAAGTTTGACTGTACAACAATAACTACATCAAATTTTATGTAAGGGATATCAATTTTGGGCATTGGGGCCATGGTTTTATTGAAAAAATAATATACAGTTAGAAATCCAACAGTTTTTACATGATTTGTCCCACTTTATTTGACAGCCCTTGAACGCACCTTCGTACTTTCTCCCACTGTGTACAGATGGACTACTATCGTGTATTTTCCCCCTTTTTCTTTCACCTCATATTTGGGCCCAAATGCTGATACTATGTGGGAATGCATAAAGGTAAGATTTGATGGCCTGATTGAATGCTAATGTGCATATTTGTGTGGTGCACCGCTCTGAAAGACAAACTCCAGGCTCGTACTGGTGGATGGTGGGTCTTTATTCATTTAGTGCTTTTAATTTGATGCTGTTCCTGTCATTGTTTCACGCAATATATAATAAGATCAATTAGATAAATGTATGTTTTGCTCATGTATTGAAAATCTTTCAATACTGGTTAGTGCTAATGCTAGCACTGCTAATGCTATTTACATCCATTCTCGACTTCAGCCGTGGTCACATTGACACAAGCTGCCAAATAGCTGTCCTCGGCAATGCCTGCCAGTAAATAGCAGCTCCCAACCCAAATTTTAGCTCGCAGTTCAAAGCAAAAAATCAGCCCAAAGACGGCTCGCATCTAAGAAAAACTTTTAAAAAATAGTGCAGTCAAAGGAAACTTTGACCATTAACTTTGACAGCACTAATAAGAATAAATAATAACATATCATAATAATGTAATATTTCCTTTAATGTGTCATTTTTCATTCTGTAAAGTTGTGGAATTGGCGCTTGTGACATGTATTTTCTCAAAGGCAATGTGTACTGTCTGTCTAACGCTTTTCAAAATGGGTGCCAGCATCAATAGTTCCATCTTGTAGTTGAACAATGCCAGCTCACTGTTTTTGTCTTATCTACTTGTCTTTGTCTATTTACATCAGGGCTGTCCAGCTGTCCCTTGATATTTAGATTATAATAAATTAAAAACATGATCCATATATTTAAAGACAAATCTTTGTGTTTTTATTAGTTATTAATATCAACATTTGATCTTTTTCTAGTTACATTAATCCTTTTTGCTTTATTTTTCCACTTTTGCAGCATTTTTGTTTATTTCTGCACTGAGCTACATTCCACAGATGGCCCCTGTGCCACACTTAGGACACCCGTGCGTGTTTCGTCAGTGAGACGAGGTGCTGCCAGGTGATGCAGGAGTGTGTCCAAGCTCTGTCTTCTTGCCGCTGTCGCTGATTAGGGGTCGGGTTGTATTGTGGAGTGGTTTATGCAGCTTTCGGACCTGCATTGCATGGCGATACATAGGTGGAGCTCCACTCCAGCTTAGTTCGCTCAGTAGCATGCTATTTTTTAAGTGGCGGCCGTCTCTTGTGTCCCTGCAGTGATCCCGTAGCTTGCGCATTATATTTGAGCAATGCGTTGTAAACAAAGAATAACCGGCGTGTAAAGGTGACGATAGGGGTGTTATTTCATGACTTTCATGTCTTCCTAGACATTTTGTGGACATATCGCTGTCTTTATGCAACTCGTATTTACCTGCTAAACTCACCCTCCTGCTAGCCCTGTAGCCCGCCTGACTCTCAGGCTGTTTATTTTTGTGCCCTTTGTACATTTAGTCACGCCGCTCCTTTTTTATGCACCATCGCCTTTAGTTGCTGTTTTCCTTGCATTCTGAGACTCATTAAAAGAGATGAATCATACCTGAGCTTGCCTTGTGCTGCATCCTGGGATCCGTCCTCGTTGCCCCGAACCAAAGCGTGTCAGTTTGAACTCATGGTGATAACAACAACATCCAACACATCCAAATGTGGCTTTAGTGTTAGCCTGTTACAATTAGCATTTGTATTTTCGGCTATTGTAACAAAACAAATGGCGTGTCGCCGACTGCTGTTATACATGTCACAACTAAACAGTGAATATTTGATATGATTTACCTTCATTGTATATACATGTCTAGAAGGCTGCAATAATGTAAAAAAAAAAACAAAACATAAAGACAAAATATCAGTTCTGAGCTCAGGGCGATAAGACCAACACATTCAATTGTCGCTGTAGCATTAGCCTGTTAGCATTAGCATTCAAATGTGCTGTGTTTTTACAGTCATGGAAAAAATGATTAGACCACCCTTGTTTCTTCAGTTTCTTGTTCATTTTAATGCCTGATACAACTAAAGGTACCTTTGTTCGGACAAATATAACGATGACAATAAAAATAGCTCATAAGAGTTACATTTTCTGGCAGTACAGTGTTATAGCTATTCATGTAAGAACTTAAGTGATTATTATCAAGAAAACCATGGAAGTTGCTAGATATCAGCTCTTAACTTAAACTCTTATGAAATATATGTGTTATCATCAGTATATTTGTCCCAACAAATGTGCCTTTAGTTGTACCAGGCATTAAAATGGATGAATAAACTGAAGAAACAATGGTCTACAATTTTTTTAAATGTAAAGTAATCCCTCTGCACTTCATGCTTCAAATTTTGTGGCTTCACTCTATCACCATCTTTCAAAAATATAGTAATTCATAAATCATGCTTTTTTGTGTTCAAATGTTTTTTGCCTAAATTAAGCATTTCCAAGCATAAAACTTGCTAAATGAACTAAAATACAAACATAAGGCATTTAGAAGACCCATTCAGATGTTTTGATGACATGTAGCATTCTACAATGGTCACTAGGTGTCAGTAATCTTACTGTAATGAGACACACAAGCACCAGACTTGATGGCCAGAACAACAGGCTTTTATTGCAGGTTGGAATTATCTCTCAACACAATAATCTCTAATAAAAATCCCACACGGGCTACTGTTACTGCAGTGCCCCCCGCACCAAAATGAAACTCAACTTTGAACCCTATACGTCACTTCCTGTCCGCCACTTATTCAGCTCTCCTAGCACCTTAACGCATGTATTGCAACACATATTATGTCTGTTAATTATGTCTTACATGTCTTATTTTCTCTTATTATATCTACTATATTGGGTAATACGAGTGTAACGGTGGCAAAAGGGGTGTTATTTCATTTTCAAAACATTTATTTAGAAGGACGTAAACGGGTTTTCTATGCTGTAACTACAAAAATATTCCATTTATAAATAAGGACTCCTACTTCCTGGAAATTCGCTTGTCACGGTCGGGTCGGGAACCACGATAAAGGAGGGAAGATATTTTTTTAATTTAGAGACCAGATCCTTCACATAAACACCAAATAAAAGTGAAGTTGTCAGTGTGTTGGACTTGTGTAGATAGGTGGTGGTTCTGCTTGGTGGTCTTTGTTCAGTGGACCAGTCATCCTCATCCTCCACTTTCACTTCACTCAAACCAAAAGAGGTTTTTGTACGGCTCTCAATCACCGTGTATACCTTCCACTGCTATGATAGCCGAGACAGTAGTAATCAGCGACATCTTCTGCCTGAACACCACTGATAGTCAGAGTGTAGTCAGAGCCAGATCGTGTGCCACTGAATCGAGATGGTGTTCCAGAGAAGCGGGATGATGCATCGTAGATCAGAGGTTTTGGAACCTGTCCAGGTTTCACTTGGTACCAACTGAGATCAGCACCAATGTCTGAACTCCCTGTGGCGCTGATGGTCACCGTCCCACCAAGACTGACAGACTTGATTTTGTCTGTCTGGGTCAGAAATTCATTGGCGGAAGATCCTGAAACGAGACGGCGATGATGAGATGAAGCTCCAGCACACACAAGGCTTTTCCTTTAGGGAGCACTTGAAAGAGTCTTTGTCTCACCTTGAATCAGCAGAGCCGACTGGACGAGCAGAAGCACTGGTGCAGGCCACATCCTGATGCACTTTTCCAGCCCAGTGTGTGAAAAGAGTCCAGACTTATGAAGAC
This sequence comes from Dunckerocampus dactyliophorus, assembly GCF_027744805.1. NCBI lineage: Eukaryota > Metazoa > Chordata > Actinopteri > Syngnathiformes > Syngnathidae > Dunckerocampus > Dunckerocampus dactyliophorus. The sequence continues at coordinate 27,668,528 of NC_072831.1, read as the reverse complement.
GCGGCGGTGCGGCCAAGCGGACCGCTCATGCAAATGAGCTGCGAGCGCACCTGTCTTTGTGAAAGTGAGAGGGAGGCATGGGCAGAACCTCTTCCTGCTGCTGATCCATCACATGGAAACTCTTGATGTTTGTGTTGCACATCTATCTGCTCCTTCTCACTCTGCACTTTCAACCTTTACTGCTTGGGGTTCCAAAAAGTCTTCTATTTCTTATTGTTCTTTCACGTTGGTTATTGTCAGAGACATTCAACCAGTGAAATACACTTGAGAGAGCGCCGGGCTGCGCTTTGGACACCCCTGGTTTAAGCACTGACTGAAAGGTTTCAGTCGTGAAATAGTAGAATTTATGCTCCAAAAAGTATCAGTCACATGTCAGTGTCACCTGTCATTGTTACGTTTCTTGAACCTTTTGAAGCGTTGCGTATTTTGGAAGCGGAGCACAAAGCAACGTCAGTCAGCTGTGACGCAAAGCCTCCTCGCATGAGGAAATGATCTCTCTGCCAGGGCGAGGTTTTTGTACGACCACCTCACGACCTTGCATCACTGTGGTTGAGTTTCGGCGGTGGGACCAAACTCGTCATCGGCTGTGAGTACCAGACGCTTTTATTTTTCAGCCGAGTGTTGTTGCCAACTTCCCTGTCATGCCATTATTGTGTATTTCATGTTGTTGTGGTCATGCTAATGACTTTATTTGTTTCTGACATGCTGAACAAAGTTACATGAAGTAACATCACATGTTCAACACGTCCGAGAAGGAGTAGGAAGAAGCAGAGTGCATTTAATCCTACCCCTTCTCCATATCTCAGCCATGACTGATAGTTTCTTCACTTTCTGTGTGCAAATGTATTTTTTCCAAAAGACGAAAAAAGTATAAAAATAATGACATAAATCAGCAATATTCAAATAATGTGAATAAATAGAAAATAAATAAATGTATTTAATCTATTTGTAAGAATACCGTACATGAGTAATCCAGGGGTGTCCAGAGAAGTTATAAATAGATTTAAAGAAGAAAACAACCTGCATGTAAGCTTTGTGTTATTAGCAGCAACACTTTTTTTGCATTTACCTTTTCTGCTTTTTTTCCTCCCCATTTATTTTTTTTAGTAATTGTATTTTCAGAATAAAGAATTTAATGAGTCCCCCCCGAGGCCACACTTTGGACACCCCCGGTGTAAGCCGACTCTTCCACTCCTGAGCGGCTGCACACAAAAGGGTGAAGATGTGTCAACACGTGCACCCCTGCTGTGTTGCCCGTGCTGTTATTTTTCAAACAAGTACACCACATGGTGGCGCTGTTATTAAACCCCATTAGTCGGATTGAGTTGAAATGTCTCACACAGCTCAACAAAACACCCGCTGTAGCGTTGGGGCGCTTAGTTCAATCGCCGCTAAATATGGTCCACACCTTTAGGGTCCTGACGAGCACTTGTGTGTCAAATTTGAGCAAGATTGGTTGAAAAACATGGCCGCCATAAACAGAAGAAACGTTCATAACTTTTTTGGGAGCTGTAAGAGATTTTAGATATTATGTCTTAATAGAAATTGTGTGCTAAATTTTTGAATTTTTTATGATGGTTCCCTTATAGAGTTACTTCTCAAACACTCCGGGGGGGCATATTTCACCAGACGGGCCGCAGGTTACCCACCCCTGTTGTAAAATGACGACTCGGGTGCTTGAAGTGTTTCAGGAGGTGTTGTCATGTTGATTGACAGGCCTAACGCATGAAATACATAACATTAAAAGTGTCTGTGTCAACATGTCTCCCCCCCAACAGCGGGTGAGGTGCGGCCCCCCACGCTGACCATCTTCCCCCCCTCCAAGGAGCAGCTGCAGACCGGCAGTGCCACGGCGGTGTGCGTGGCCAGCGGAGGCTTCCCCCCGGACTGGAAACTGGGCTGGAGGGTGGGGGGCAGCAGCAGCACCTCGGGGGTGTCACACAGCTCGGAGGAGGCCACCAGTGACGGCCGCTACAGCTGGACCAGCACCCTGAGCCTCCCCGCCGACCGGTGGAGCGCGGCCGGCTCGGTGATCTGCGAGGCCACCATGCAGGGGCAGAACCCCGTCACCCAAACCCTGACGGACCCGGGCCGCTGCTCAGAGTAGAACCTGAGACGCCGATTGTTGTTTTGATTGCTCTTCTGCTTCCTGTTTCTTCCTGGTTGATGCTGGAGAACTTGGTGGAGAAGGTCAACATTTAAGCATTGTTCAATAAAATGTGGACTATCATGACGACTCAGCGTCTTTTTCTCCAGGAACCAAATGTGGTTTCTCAAGTGGGAACTCAAAATGGAGCCGCTCACACCTCATATGAGGATTAGAACCACATCCAACTCTAGTTTGCACGGAAATGAATGAATGATGATATATTTCATCATACATGACTTGTCCTTGTCCTCAATGTTATTTGCACAAATGATAAAAATGTGTGAAACGTAACATTAAAATCATAAAATCCAAAAAGGGTAAAAAACAAACAAACAAAAAAGAACACCAAATGATTCATGCTCATTTTCAAAGTACGGGGCAAGGCCGTCCATGCAGTCTTCTGGCGCCAACAGCTTAAGAAACATAAAGAAAACCAAACCTGCTAAGCTAATTTCAGTTATGTTTAAAGGGCAAAATACAGGTGCGTGTCAATGAAGTACAATCTCTTTGAAAAGGTCATTTATTTCAGTCATTCGGTTTACAAAGCGAACCTCTTATATTGCATAGATTCACAACGCACAGAGTGACATTTCTTCATCATTTTCAGTATCTCATAAAATGTGGAAAAATTCCCAAAAGGTGAATGTTGTGAACTAGTGGTTGAAGCTCTCATCAGGAAATGAAAGAAATGAAAGACTATGTCCTAAGGAGTTATAGTTGACTTAGGATACACGAGTACAGAAGATGTTATCTTCAGCAATGAGGCTCAGGGTAATGATCTCAGACACGGTGCTTCCGTATCTTCTTCTTTGTACTTTGCAGACACCATATACTTGTACTGTTCCTTAAACTCAGTCATGTTAGGAACTTGTTTGAGTTCTTTGCTCAGTCCGTCCCATCATTTAATTCCACATACTGATACGCTGAAGGCGTGCGTGGGTTTTCTCCGGGTACTCCGGCTTCCTCCCACGTTCCAAAAACATGCATGTTAGGTGAATCGGCCACTCTAAATTGCTCATAGGTATGAACGTGAGTGTGAATGGTTGTTTGTCTGTACGTGCCCTGCGATTGGCTGGCGACCAGTCCAGGGTGTACCCCGCCTCTCGACCAAAGTCAGTCGGGGAAAATGAATGAGTGAATTTCAGTCGCGGTTCGATTATTGCTGCGTTTTGGGGAGGCACCAACCCTGTTATAGCTGAGGACAACCTTACTGTGCTAGACTTTGAACACCCCTGTGCTGAAATACATCCATCCATCCATTCGTTTTCTATCCTAATTAGGGTGGCGGGGGTATGCTGGAGCCTATCCCAGCTGACTTCGGGCGAGACTGGACTGGTTGCCAGCCAATCACAGGGCACATATAGACAAACAACCATTCACACTCACATTCATACCTATGGACAATTTAGAGTCGCCAGTTAACCTAACATGCATGTTTTTGGAATGTGGGAGGAAACCGGAGTACCCGGAGAAAACCCACGCACGAAAACAGGTCCCCCCGATCTCCTGACTGTGTGGCCAACATGCTAACCACTAAAATACAATGAAATAAAATAAGATATTATTGTTATTCATGCATTTTCAGATGGACTGCATTACCAAAAAAAAGAAAATGATTATTTCTTCATGAAGACATCAAATTATAGTTATTTACGTTCTAGAACAATCCTGAAGAATTCTCAGTGGAATTTGGACATAAAAAGGAGAATTGACTTTTCAAATTCCTCATTCGTAACATTTTTAGTTTAAAAACACAGTTTTGCAGGATTTCCAAAAAAATGCTTAACAATCATTATTAAAATTATGACAGGTGGTTCAAGCCAGTTTTCAAACTATTTTCAGCCAAGGGATGGGGATTTCCATGATTTTTTTGCAAATGTGCCTTATTTTGAAATGCACATGTTTGTGACATGTTTGCTGTAGCGTTCATATCTTTGTAATGGGTAAACCTAGAAGATCAGCAGGGGATCAAATACTTATTTTCCCCACTGGATATTTATATATCATTTTCCATGGAAAAATGTGGGCCGCACTGTGGACACGCCTGGCTGAGCTCCACAGACAGGAGGACACTTTTATTGAAGAAAGGATGAATCCTTCACATAAACACCAAATAAAAGTGAAGTTGTCAGTGTGTTGGACTTGTGTAGATAGGTGGTGGTTCTGCTTGGTGATCTTTGTTCAGTGGACCAGTCATCAAAGGAGGTTTTTGTACGGCTCTCAATCACCGTGTATGCCTTCCATTGCCCTGATAGCCGAAACAGTAGTAATCAGCGACATCTTCTGCCTGAACACCACTGATAGTCAGAGTGTAGTCAGAGCCAGATCGTGTGCCACTGAATCGAGATGGTGTTCCAGACAAGCGGGATGATGCAGCGTAGATCAGAAGTTTAGGAACCTGTCCAGGTTTCACTTGGTACCAACTGAGATAATCACCAACGTCTGAACTCCCTGTGGCGCTGATGGTCACCGTCCCACCAAGACTGACAGACTTGATTTTGTCTGTCTGGGTCAGAAAAGATCCTGAAACGAGACGGCGATGATGAGATGAAGCTCCAGCACACACAAGGCTTTTCCTTTAGGGAGCACTTGAAAGAGTCTTTGTCTCACCTTGAATCAGCAGAGCCGACTGGACGAGCAGAAGCACTGGTGCAGGCCACATCCTGATGCACTTTTCCAGCCCAGTGTGTGAAAAGAGTCCAGACTTATGAAGACGCGGCGGTGCGGCCAAGCGGACCGCTCATGCAAATGAGCTGCGAGCGCACCTGTCTTTGTGAAAGTGAGAGGGAGGCATGGGCAGAACCTCTTCCTGCTGCTGATCCATCACATGGAAACTCTTGACGTTTGTGTTGCACATTATTTATTTATCTATTTATTTATTTGTATTATTTACTTGTAAATAATGGACACCCCTGGTTTAAGCACTGACTGAAAGGTTTCAGTCGTGAAATAATAGAATTGATGCTCCAAAAAGTATCAGTCACATGTCAGTGTCACCTGTCATTGTTACGTTTCTTGATCTTTTTGAAGCATTGCGTATTTTGGAAGCGGAGCACAAAGCAACGTCAGTCAGCTGTGACGCAAAGCCTCCTCGCATGAGGAAATGATCTCTCTGCCAGGGCGAGGTTTTTGTACGACCACCTCACGACCTTGCATCACTGTGGTTGAGTTTCGGCGGTGGGACCAAACTCGTCATCGGCTGTGAGTACCAGACGCTTTTATTTTTTAGCTGAGTGTTGTTGCCAACTTCCCTGTCATGCCATTATTGTGTATTTCATGTTGTTGTGGTCATGCTAATGACTTTATTTGTTTCTGACATGCTGAACAAAGTTACATGAAGTAACATCACATGTTCAACACGTCCGAGAAGGAGTAGGAAGAAGCAGAGTGCATTTAATCCTACCCCTTCTCCATATCTCAGCCATGACTGATAGTTTCTTCACTTTCTGTGTTTAAATGTATTTTTTCCAAAAGACCAAAAAAGTATAAAAATAATGACATAAATCAACAATATTCAAATAATGTGAATAAATAGAAAATAAATAAATGTATTTAATCTATTTGTAAGAATACCGTACATGAGTAATCCAGGGGTGTCCAGAGAAGTTATAAATAGATTTAAAGAACAAAACAACCTGCATGTAAGCTTTGTGTTATTAGCAGCAACACTTTTTTTGCATTATACCTTTTCTGCTTTTTTTCGTCCCCATTTATTTTTTTTAGTAATTGTATTTTCAGAATAAAGAATTTAATGAGTCCCCCCCCAGGCCACATTTTGGACACCCCCGGTGCAAGCCGACTCTTCCACTCCTGAGCGGCTGCACACAAAAGGGTGAAGATGTGTCAACACGTGCACCCCTGCTGTGTTGCCCGTGCTGTTATTTTTCAAACAAGTACACCACATGGTGGCGCTGTTATTAAACCCCATTAGTCGGATTGAGTTGAAATGTCTCACACAGCTCAACAAAACACCCGCTGTAGCGTTGGGGCGCTTAGTTGAATCACCGCTAAATATGGTCCACACCTTTAGGGTCCTGACGAGCACTTGTGTGTCAAATTTGAGCAAGATTGGTTGAAAAACATGGCCGCCATAAACAGAAGAAACGTTGATAACTTTTTTGGGAGCTGTAAGAGATTTTAGATATTATGTCTTAATAGAAATTGTGTGCTAAATTTTTGAATTTTTTATGATGGTTCCCTTATAGAGTTACTTCTCAAACACTCCGGGGGGGCATATTTCACCAGACGGGCCGCAGGTTACCCACCCCTGTTGTAAAATGACGACTCGGGTGCTTGAAGTGTTTCAGGAGGTGTTGTCATGTTGATTGACAGGCCTAAAGCATGAAATACATAACATTAAAAGTGTCTGTGTCAACATGTCTCCCCCCCAACAGCGGGTGAGGTGCGGCCCCCCACGCTGACCATCTTCCCCCCCTCCAAGGAGCAGCTGCAGACCGGCAGTGCCACGGCGGTGTGCGTGGCCAGCGGAGGCTTCCCCCCGGACTGGAAACTAGGCTGGAAGGTGGGGGGCAGCAGCAGCACCTCGGGGGTGTCACACAGCTCGGAGGAGGCCACCAGCGACGGCCGCTACAGCTGGACCAGCACCCTGAGCCTCCCCGCCGACCGGTGGAGCGCGGCCGGCTCGGTGATCTGCGAGGCCACCATGCAGGGGCAGAACCCCGTCACCCAAACCCTGACGGACCCGGGCCGCTGCTCAGAGTAGAACCTGAGACGCCGATTGTTGTTTTGATTGCTCTTCTGCTTCCTGTTTCTTCCTGGTTGATGCTGGAGAACTTGGTGGAGAAGGTCAACATTTAAGCATTGTTCAATAAAATGTGGACTATCATGACGACTCAGCGTCTTTTTCTCCAGGAACCAAATGTGGTTTCTCAAGTGGGAACTCAAAATGGAGCCGCTCACACCTCATATGAGGATTAGAACCACATCCAACTCTAGTTTGCACGGAAATGAATGAATGATGATATATTTCATCATACATGACTTGTCTTTGTCCTCAATGTTATTTGCACAAATGATAAAAATGTGTGAAACGTAACATTAAAATCATAAAATCCAAAAAGGGTGAAAAACAAACAAACAAAAAAGAACACCAAATGATTCATGCTCATTTTCAAAGTACGGGGCAAGGCCGTCCATGCAGTCTTCTGGCGCCAACAGCTTAAGAAACATAAAGAAAACCAAACCTGCTAAGCTAATTTCAGTTATGTTTAAAGGGCAAAATACAGGTGCGTGTCAATAAAGTACAATCTCTTTGAAAAGTTCATTTATTTCAGTCATTCGGTTTACAAAGCGAACCTCTTATATTGCATAGATTCACAACGCACAGAGTGACATTTCTTCATCATTTTCAGTATCTCATAAAATGTGGAAAAATTCCCAAAAGGTGAATGTTGTGAACTAGTGGTTGAAGCTCTCATCAGGAAATGAAAGAAATGAAAGACTATGTCCTAAGGAGTTATAGTTGACTTAGGATACACGAGTACAGAAGATGTTATCTTCAGCAATGAGGCTCAGGGTAATGATCTCAGACACGGTGCTTCAGTATCTTCTTCTTTGTACTTTGCAGACACCATATACTTGTACTGTTCCTTAAACTCAGTCATGTTAGGAACTTGTTTGAGTTCTTTGCTCAGTCCGTCCCATCATTTAATTCCACATACTGATACGCTGAAGGCGTGCGTGGGTTTTCTCCGGGTACTCCGGCTTCCTCCCACGTTCCAAAAACATGCATGTTAGGTGAATCGGCCACTCTAAATTGCTCATAGGTATGAACGTGAGTGTGAATGGTTGTTTGTCTGTACGTGCCCTGCGATTGGCTGGCGACCAGTCCAGGGGGTATCCCGCCTCTCGGCCAAAGTCAGTCGGGGAAAATGAATGAGTGAATTTCAGTCGCGGTTCGATTATTGCTGCCTCGTGATATGAAGGTTTTTCACAAAGTAATTAATGAATAAACGGCCGCTGTTTTGTGGTTGAGGATGGACTATTATTAGTTAAAACAAATCTAATTTAATTTGATCACATTTGATCTCATTTCTAATTTAATTCACATTTATTGCCATGCGCAAATTGAGTTTTATCGAAGGAGTAAACAGAGTTTACAGCAGAAAAAGCCAAAAAATATGCTCCAGGAAATCAGTTTCTCAGGGAGTTTTGGGGAGGCACCAACCCTGTTATAGCTGAGGACAACCTTACTGTGCTAGACTTTGAACACCCCTGTGCTGAAATACATCCATCCATCCACTCGTTTTCTATCCTAATTAGGGTGGCGGGGGTATGCTGGAGCCTATCCCAGCTGACTTCGGGCGAGACTGGACTGGTTGCCAGCCAATCACAGGGCACATATAGACAAACAACCATTCACACTCACATTCATACCGATGGACAATTTAGAGTCGCCAGTTAACCTAACATGCATGTTTTTGGAATGTGGGAGGAAACCGGAGTACCCGGAGAAAACCCACGCACGAAAACAGGTCCTCCCGATCTCCTGACTGTGTGGCCAACATGCTAACCACTAAAATACAATGAAATAAAATAAGATATTATTGTTATTCATGCATTTTCAGATGGACTGCATTACCAAAAAAAAGAAAATGATTATTTCTTCATGAAGACATCAAATTATAGTTATTTACGTTCTAGAACAATCCTGAAGAATTCTCAGCTGAATTTGGACATAAAAAGGAGAATTGACTTTTCAAATTCCTCATTCGTAACATTTTTAGTTTAAAAACACATTTTTGCAGGATTTCCAAAAAAATGCTTAACAATCATTATTAAAATTATGACAGGTGGTTCAAGCCAGTTTTCAAACTATTTTCAGCCAAGGGATGGGGATTTCCATGATTTTTTTGCAAATGTGCCTTATTTTGAAATGCACATGTTTGTGACATGTTTGCTGTAGCGTTCATATCTTTGTAATGGGTAAACCTAGAAGATCAGCAGGGGATCAAATACTTATTTTCCCCACTGGATATTTATATATCATTTTCCATGGAAAAATGTGGGCCGCACTGTGGACACGCCTGGCTGAGCTCCACAGACAGGAGGACACTTTTATTGAAGAAAGGATGAATCCTTCACATAAACACCAAATAAAAGTGAAGTTGTCAGTGTGTTGGACTTGTGTAGATAGATGGTGGTTCTGCTTGGTGATCTTTGTTCAGTGGACCAGTCATCAAAGGAGGTTTTTGTACGGCTCTCAATCACCGTGTAAACCTTCCACCGCCATGATTACCGAGACAGTAGTAATCAGCGACATCTTCTGCCTGAACACCACTGATAGTCAGAGTGTAGTCAGAGCCAGATCGTGTGCCACTGAACCGAGATGGTGTTCCAGAGAAGCGGGATGATACCCAGTAGATCAGAAGTTTTGGAACCTGTCCAGGTTTCACTTGGTACCAACTGAGATCATAACCAACGTCTGAACTCCCTGTGGCGCTGATGGTCACCGTCCCACCAAGACTGACAGACTTGATTTTGTCTGTCTGGGTCAGAAAAGATCCTGAAACGAGACGGCGATGATGAGATGAAGCTCCAGCACACACAAGGCTTTTCCTTTAGGGAGCACTTGAAAGAGTCTTTGTCTCACCTTGAATCAGCAGAGCCGACTGGACGAGCAGAAGCACTGGTGCAGGCCACATCCTGATGCACTTTTCCAGCCCAGCGTGTGAAAAGAGTCCAGACTTATGAAGACGCGGCGGTGCGGCCAAGCGGACCGCTCATGCAAATGAGCTGCGAGCGCACCTGTCTTTGTGAAAGTGAGAGGGAGGCATGGGCAGAACCTCTTCCTGCTGCTGATCCATCACATGGAAACTCTTGACGTTTGTGTTGCACATCTGTCTGCTCCTTCTCACTCTGCACTTTCAACCTTTACTGCTTGGGGCTTCAAAAAGTTCTTTATTCCTTATTGTTCTTTCAAGCTGGTTACTGTGACAGACGTTCACGTTAAAAAAAGTTCAGAAAGAACTCCTAATCTCAACTCGTAATGTGTATGAACGACACCTGACACAGAAGACAGATCTTCCATTCAAGCATCTTCACCTGATAATGTCAGTTCATCTTCACCTCCAAAATAATCTGAGACCAGCCAACTGGACAACTTCCTCCAAAAGTTCAGGAACTTTTAGTTCCTGGTAAGCAGGGGTGTTACGAGACACCCAGTCATATTTATTTCATCGTGTCACAAAACAATGCAGGTGCATTTTGAATGTTTATTGTCCCAGAAATTGACACTAAATGATATTATAGACCTAATAAACCACTGTTATGATAATATATAGTCATATTCAGTAATATGTCATAATAATGTAATATTTTCTTTGTGTGTGTCACCTTTACTCTGAAAAGTTGTGGAATTTCTCACAGCCATTTGTCCTGTCTGTCAAACATTTGCAGCATTTCTTGAAATGCTGGCTTTTCAACATGGGTGTCAACAATTAATAGTTCCAGCTTGTAGTTGAACAATGCCAGCTCATTGTTTTTGTCTCAGATTCCACATTAGTTTATTTATTTGTTTATTAATTTTATGCATATATTTAAAGACTAATTTAGTGTTTTTACTGAGTTATTCGTGTCAACATTTTAGCTTTTTCTCGTTATATGATGCTTTTTTGCTTTGTTTTTCCACTGTTGCAGGGTTTTTGTTTATTTTATTTCTGCAACGAGCCACGGTCCACAGATGGCCCCTGTACCACACTTTGGACACCCATGCGTGTTCTACCAGCGAGACGAGGTGCTGCCAGGCGATGTGGGAGTGTGTCCAAGCTCTGCCTTCTTGGCTTTGTTGCTGGTAAGTGGTTGGGTTGCATTATGGAGGGGTTTATGCAGCTTTCAGACCTGCGTTGCATGGCAAGCTCCACTCCAGCTTGCTTGCGCGACGATGCTTCACCTTTATTGTCTCCTTGTATTAAATTACCGGATAAATGTCTGCAAGAAACACTCTCTTAGTCTTTCACTCTTAATGTGCACCCCAACTCGCTAAATATAGCAACCATGACGCTGAATTGTCAACACGGATCTCCTGTATGTATGAGGTGTGTTATGAAGTTGCCGTAAATAGAACCGCTGAGTGATTAAAGGTGCAGACAAGTCCGACCATCTGTGTGTTTTGACCTGACAACTCTTAAGTAACTTTGATCAAATGTAGAATGACTACAGATTCTGCTTGGGCATGAACACGGATGCAGCTGTTCAACTCTGATGGAAAAGACAGCCGCACGTCACTCGCTGATGCTGGGAGCACTGAGGTAGGTTGGATTGCAATGTTTAAAGTGTGCGTAAAGCACGCAATGTGTGGTTCCAATAATTCCTCGCACGCTGCCACTTCCATATTACGTGTATTATCATTCATAGAAGCGATGTCATAGTTCACAGTGTGATTGGCTTCTGGCTGCCCTGTTCTTGTGAAATAGCTTTTCTCCAAATTAGAAATCTCGTTATGCTTTAATCTCGCGAGATCTCGTGACACGAGATCTTGTGACCCCCTACTGGTAACTGTAGTTGCTGCAACTAAAAGGTTCCCGTGGCCCACATTTTCAAATTCAGGGTAGTTTATTCAAATCAGGTTGACGTATGGGAGAGTGGTTCATTTCTACACTGATGCAACGTACATTAACAGCCAATATTAGGTCAGATATTTTCAAATTAGCGTGTCAGTATATGAAATACAAAGCAGAAAGATACAAAAAAGGTGGAAAAAAGTTCTCCTCCCATTCTGTGTGGAAGTGGTAGGTTTTTGGCTTCGTACTTTGTCCTTCTTCCCCACTCTGTTTTAAAACCTTTCTTAAGTTTATAATACACAAATTGGAGGCTAACTAGTTAGCTCGATAGCATGCTATGATTAAAGCAGGGGCCGTCTCTTGTGTCCCTGCAGTGATCCCGTAGCCTGCGCATTAGAGTTGAGCCATGTGGTGTAAACAAAGGAGACTATAGGGATGTTATTTCACTACTCTAGTAATGGTAAAAATCACATTAAGAAAGTCATAAACATGTAAAATATTCTATGTATTAATATTGGATAATCGGGCCTGGAACCAATTAATCTCGATACACGAGGGCCGACTCTAAAGGACTTTCTTAGCTAGTGTCTACATCCGCAGTGTCCAACACAGTCAGAAAGATGTCCTTTTTAGTGAACGATGACCTCGTGACCTCGAGTCCTTATGGTCCATTTCAGCTGAAAATAGATAAGACATAAAGAAGAAAGTGACTAGAGAAATGGCAGACAACAGGCCTTTATTGCAGGTTTGAATGATCTCACAACAGGCACAATAATCCCAAATAAATATTAAAAACACGGGCTACTGTTGCTGCAGTAACCCATGGCAAGATAAAACTCAACTTTGACATCACTTCCTGTCCACCACTCATTGAACTCCCCTAGCCCCTGAACACATTTATTGCAACACATATTAGCACAAGTCTTATTTATGTCTCGAATGTCTTATTCTCTCTTATGATGTCTGCTATATTGGGTAATAGGAGTGTAAAGGTGACTATGGGGGTGTTATTTCATGTGTAGTGGGCTAAACAAATGCATTTAGAAGGTAATAAGCAGGTTTTCTATGCTCTATAACTAAGCAAATATTCCATTTATTTATTTTTTAAATCTCAAGTACCCCTATTTGAGGAGCAGTGTTGTAAGCTGTGGTCAAGCACTGCATTGAAAGTAAAAAACAGCTCAGCTTTGTGTCTGTGTAGGCTCTCAGTCGTACAGGAGTTGTCCAACGAGGGAAAGGCTTCTTGAGACGTCATCGATACTTCTGTGAAGAAGGTGTCAGACGTTTCGCTCCTCATCCGAAGAGCTTCGTCAGCAAACTAACAAGTGCTGGTAGCCTAGGCCTTAAATACAGTAAGAGTGGGCGGAATTGGTGTGCCAATGCCCTCCTCCTATTGGTTCCTTACACTAAGACTGGGAGGAGTGGTGGTCTAATCCTCTCCTCCCATTAGCACCTCCGATCAAAGGGAAGTGTAGCTCCCTGTAGTTGGGTATGAACGACTCTGATACTGGCTCGTTACTGGCCCTGGCTCCACCTCATTTGCATGACTAAGAGCTGTGGGTTTTGGTCTCAGTAACCTGCTGAACACAGGGTCCAAATTAACATCCGACATATTCTTCACAGAAGTACAGACGACGTCTCAAGAAGCCTTTCCCTCGTTAGCTCAGCTTTGTGTTATTGAAGACACTTATTAGTACTACTGTGACATGTTTATCTCTGATTTCAACCTTTTCTTCCACACCAATGAAGAACAATGGCAAACGGGCCCTGGGCCGCACTGTGGACACGCCTGGCTGAGCTCCACAGACAGGAGGACACTTTTATTGAAGAAAGGATGAATCCTTCACATAAACTCCAAATAAAAGTGAAGTTGTCAGTGTGTTGGACTTGTGTAGATAGGCGGTGGTTCTGCTTGGTGAACTTTGTTCAGTGGACCAGTCATCCTCATCCTCCATTTTCACTTCACTCAAACCAAAGGAGGTTTTTGTACGGCTCTCAATCACCGTGTATACCTTCCATTGCCCTGATAGCCGAAACAGTAGTACTCAGCGACATCTTCTGCCTGAACACCACTGATAGTCAGAGTGTAGTCAGAGCCAGATCGTGTGCCACTGAATCGAGATGGTGTTCCAGAGAAGCGGGATGATGCATAGTAGATCAGAAGTTTTGGAGCCTGTCCAGGTTTCACTTGGTACCAACTGAGATAATCACCAACGTCTGAACTCCCTGTGGCGCTGATGGTCACCGTCCCACCAAGACTGACAGACTTGATTTTGTCTGTCTGGGTCAGAAAAGATCCTGAAACGAGACGGCGATGATGAGATGAAGCTCCAGCACACACAAGGCTTTTCCTTTAGGGAGCACTTGAAAGAGTCTTTGTCTCACCTTGAATCAGCAGAGCCGACTGGACGAGCAGAAGCACTGGTGCAGGCCACATCCTGATGCACTTTTCCAGCCCAGTGTGTGAAAAGAGTCCAGACTTATGAAGACGCGGCGGTGCGGCCAAGCGGACCGCTCATGCAAATGAGCTGCGAGCGCACCTGTCTTTGTGAAAGTGAGAGGGAGGCATGGGCAGAACCTCTTCCTGCTGCTGATCCATCACATGGAAACTCTTGACGTTTGTGTTGCACATCTGTCTGCTCCTTCTCACTCTGCACTTTCAACCTTTACTGCTTGGGACTTCAAAAAGTCTTCTATTTCTTATTATTCTTTCACGTTGGTTATTGTCAGAGACATTCAACCAGTGAAATACACTTGAGAGAGCGCCGGGCTGCGCTTTGGACACCCCTGGTTTAAGCACTGACTGAAAGGTTTCAGTCGTGAAATAATAGAATTGATGCTCCAAAAAGTATCAGTCACATGTCAGTGTCACCTGTCATTGTTACGTTTCTTGAACTTTTTGAAGCGTTGCGTATTTTGGAACTGGAGCACAAAGCAACGTCAGTCAGCTGTGACGCAAAGCCTCCTCGCATGAGGAAATGATCTCTCTGCCAGGGCGAGGTTTTTGTACGACCACCTCACGACCTTGCATCACTGTGGTGGAGTTTCGGCGGTGGGACCAAACTCGTCATCGGCTGTGAGTACCAGACGCTTTTATTTTTCAGCCGAGTGTTGTTGCCAACTTCCCTGTCATGCCATTATTGTGTATTTCATGTTGTTGTGGTCATGCTAATGACTTTATTTGTTTCTGACATGCTGAACAAAGTTACATGAAGTAACATCACATGTTCAACACGTCCGAGAAGGAGTAGGAAGAAGCAGAGTGCATTTAATCCTACCCCTTCTCCATATCTCAGCCATGACTGATAGTTTCTTCACTTTCTGTGTTTAAATGTATTTTTTCCAAAAGACCAAAAAAGTATAAAAATAATGACATAAATCAGCAATATTCAAATAATGTGAATAAATAGAAAATAAATAAATGTATTTAATCTATTTGTAAGAATACCGTACATGAGTAATCCAGGGGTGTCCAGAGAAGTTATAAATAGATTTAAAGAACAAAACAAACTGCATGTAAGCTTTGTGTTATTAGCAGCAACACTTTTTTTGCATTATACCTTTTCTGCTTTTTTTCCTCCCCATTTATTTTTTTTTAGTAATTGTATTTTCAGAATAAAGAATTTAATGAGTTCCCCCCCAGGCCACACTTTGGACACCCCCGGTGCAAGCCGACTCTTCCACTCCTGAGCGGCTGCACACAAAAGGGTGAAGATGTGTCAACACGTGCACCCCTGCTGTGTTGCCCGTGCTGTTATTTTTCAAACAAGTACATCACATGGTGGCGCTGTTATTAAACCCCATTAGTCAGATTGATTTGAAATGTCTCACACAGCTCAACAAAACACCCGCTGTAGCGTTGGGGCGCTTAGTTGAATCGCCGCTAAATATGGTCCACACCTTTAGGGTCCTGACGAGCACTTGTGTGTCAAATTTGAGCAAGATTGGTTGAAAAACATGGCCGCCATAAACAGAAGAAACGTTCATAACTTTTTTGGGAGCTGTAAGAGATTTTAGATATTATGTCTTAATAGAAATTGTGTGCTAAATTTTTGAATTTTTTATGATGGTTCCCTTATAGAGTTACTTCTCAAACACTCCGGGGGGGGCATATTTCACCAGACGGGCCGCAGGTTACCCACTCCTGTTGTAAAATGACGACTCGGGTGCTTGAAGTGTTTCAGGAGGTGTTGTCATGTTGATTGACAGGCCTAAAGCATGAAATACATAACATTAAAAGTGTCTGTGTCAACATGTCTCCCCCCCAACAGCGGGTGATGTGCGGCCCCCCACGCTGACCATCTTCCCCCCCTCCAAGGAGCAGCTGCAGACCGGCAGTGCCACGGCGGTGTGCGTGGCCAGCGGAGGCTTCCCCCCGGACTGGAAACTGGGCTGGAAGGTGGGGGGCAGCAGCAGCACCTCGGGGGTGTCACACAGCTCGGAGGAGGCCACCAGCGACGGCCGCTACAGCTGGACCAGCACCCTGAGCCTCCCCGCCGACCGGTGGAGCGCGGCCGGCTCGGTGATCTGCGAGGCCACCATGCAGGGGCAGAACCCCGTCACCCAAACCCTGACGGACCCGGGCCGCTGCTCAGAGTAGAACCTGAGACGCCGATTGTTGTTTTGATTGCTCTTCTGCTTCCTGTTTCTTCCTGGTTGATGCTGGAGAACTTGGTGGAGAAGGTCAACATTTAAGCATTGTTCAATAAAATGTGGACTATCATGACGACTCAGCGTCTTTTTCTCCAGGAACCAAATGTGGTTTCTCAAGTGGGAACTCAAAATGGAGCCGCTCACACCTCATATGAGGATTAGAACCACATCCAACTCTAGTTTGCACGGAAATGAATGAATGATGATATATTTCATCATACATGACTTGTCTTTGTCCTCAATGTTATTTGCACAAATGATAAAAATGTGTGAAACGTAACATTAAAATCATAAAATCCAAAAAGGGTAAAAAAACAAACAAACAAAAAAGAACACCAAATGATTCAGGCTCATTTTCAAAGTACGGGGCAAGGCCGTCCATGCAGTCTTCTGGCGCCAACAGCTTAAGAAACATAAAGAAAACCAAACCTGCAAAGCTAATTTCAGTTATGTTTAAAGGGCAAAATACAGGTGCGTGTCAATAAAGTACAATCTCTTTGAAAAGTTCATTTATTTCAGTCATTCGGTTTACAAAGCGAACCTCTTATATTGCATAGATTCACAACGCACAGAGTGACATTTCTTCATCATTTTCAGTATCTCATAAAATGTGGAAAAATTCCCAAAAGGTGAATGTTGTGAACTAGTGGTTGAAGCTCTCATCAGGAAATGAAAGAAATGAAAGACTATGTCCTAAGGAGTTATAGTTGACTTAGGATACACGAGTACAGAAGATGTTATCTTCAGCAATGAGGCTCAGGGTAATGATCTCAGACACGGTGCTTCAGTATCTTCTTCTTTGTACTTTGCAGACACCATATACTTGTACTGTTCCTTAAACTCAGTCATGTTAGGAACTTGTTTGAGTTCTTTGCTCAGTCCGTCCCATCATTTAATTCCACATACTGATACGCTGAAGGCGTGCGTGGGTTTTCTCCGGGTACTCCGGCTTCCTCCCACGTTCCAAAAACATGCATGTTAGGTGAATCGGCCACTCTAAATTGCTCATAGGTATGAACGTGAGTGTGAATGGTTGTTTGTCTGTACGTGCCCTGCGATTGGCTGGCGACCAGTCCAGGGGGTATCCCGCCTCTCGGCCAAAGTCAGTCGGGGAAAATGAATGAGTGAATTTCAGTCGCGGTTCGATTATTGCTGCCTCGTGATATGAAGGTTTTTCACAAAGTAATTAATGAATAAACGGCCGCTGTTTTGTGGTTGAGGATGGACTATTATTAGTCAAAACAAATCTAATTTAATTTGATCACATTTGATCTCATTTCTAATTTAATTCACATTTATTGCCATGCGCAAATTGAGTTTTATCGAGGGAGTAAACAGAGTTTACAGCAGAAAAAGCCAAAAAATATGCTTCAGGAAATCAGTTTCTCAAGGAGTTTTGGGGAGGCACCAACCCTGTTATAGCTGAGGACAACCTTACTGTGCTAGACTTTGAAAACCCCTGTGCTGAAATACATCCATCCATCCATCCACTCGTTTTCTATGCCGCTTATCCTAATTAGGGTGGCGGGGGTATGCTGGAGCCTATCCCAGCTGACTTCGGGCGAGACTGGAATGGTTGCCAGCCAATCACAGGGCACATATAGACAAACAACCATTCACACTCACATGCATACCTATGGACAATTTAGAGTCGCCAGTTAACCTAACATGCATGTTTTTGGAATGTGGGAGGAAACCGGAGTACCCGGAGAAAACCCACGCACGAAAACAGGTCCTCCCGATCTCCTGACTGTGTGGCCAACATGCTAACCACTAAAATACAATGAAATAAAATAAGATATTATTGTTATTCATGCATTTTCAGATGGACTGCATTACCAAAAAAAAAGAAAATGATTATTTCCTCATGAAGACATGAAGACAGCCATGTTTTTCAGCCAATCTTGCTCAAATTTTACACACATGTGCTCATCAGTCACCTAGAGGTGTTTATCAAATTTTATGGTGATTTGGCTAACAACCCCAAAGTTACTGTCGATGTTTTGTTAAGCTGTGTGACAAATTTCAACTCAATCCCACATTAACAACAGCGCCACCATGTGGTGTATTTATCAGAAAGGTAATGCCACGGGCAATGCAGTAGGGGTGCATGTTTTGACAAATTTTCATCCATTTGTTTGAAGCTGCTCAGGAGTAGAAGAGTGAGCTTACACAAACACATATATCGTGTTTGAGTCTTTTGTCCTTTTTTAAGAAAAAGTCATGATTATTAGTAGCTTTTGCTGTGAAAATGATTGTTTTTAAATGTCGATGAATTACTAGCTGTTTCCTTCCTCCACTGTTCAGTTTCACTTTGAATGTCCACAGAGAGAGGCTGACAGTTTGAATATTCAAGGGGGTTGTCAGTGTGTTGGACTTGTGTAGATAGGTGGTGGTTCTGCTTGGTGATCTTTGTTCAGTGGACCAGTCATCCTCATCCTCCACTTTCACTTCACTCAAACCAAAGGAGGTTTTTGTACGGCTCTCAATCACCGTGTATACCTCCAATTGCCATGATCACCGAAACAGTAGTAATCAGCGACATCTTCTGCCTGAACACCACTGATAGTCAGAGTGTAGTCAGAGCCAGATCGTGTGCCACTGAATCGAGATGGTGTTCCAGAGAAGCGGGATGATGCAGCGTAGATCAGAAGTTTAGGAGCCTGTCCAGGTCGAAATTGGTACCAACTGAGATCAGCACCAATATTTGAACTCCCTGTGGCGCTGATGGTCACCGTCCCACCAAGACTGACAGACTTGATTTTGTCTGTCTGGGTCAGAAAATCATTGGCGGAAGATCCTGAAACGAGACGGCGATGATGAGATGAAGCTCCAGCACACACAAGGCTTTTCCTTTAGGGAGCACTTGAAAGAGTCTTTGTCTCACCTTGAATCAGCAGAGCCGACTGGACGAGCAGAAGCACTGGTGCAGGCCACATCCTGATGCACTTTTCCAGCCCAGTGTGTGAAAAGAGTCCAGACTTATGAAGACGCGGCGGTGCGGCCAAGCGGACCGCTCATGCAAATGAGCTGCGAGCGCACCTGTCTTTGTGAAAGTGAGAGGGAGGCATGGGCAGAACCTCTTCCTGCTGCTGATCCATCACATGGAAACTCTTGACGTTTGTGTTGCACATCTGTCTGCTCCTTCTCACTCTGCACTTTCAACCTTTACTGCTTGGGGCTTCAAAAAGTTCTTTATTCCTTATTGTTCTTTCAAGCTGGTTACTGTGACAGACGTTCACGTTAAAAAAAGTTCAGAAAGAACTCCTAATCTCAACTCGTAATGTGTATGAACGACACCTGACACAGAAGACAGATCTTCCATTCAAGCATCTTCACCTGATAATGTCAGTTCATCTTCACCTCCAAAATAATCTGAGACCAGCCAACTGGACAGCTTCCTCCAAAAGTTCAGGAACTTTTAGTTCCTGGTAAGCAGGGGTGTTACGAGACACCCAGTCATATTTATTTCATCGTGTCACAAAACAATGCAGGTGCATTTTGAATGTTTATTGTCCCAGAAATTGACACTAAATGATATTATAGACCTAATAAACCACTGTTATGATAATATATAGTCATATTCAGTAATATGTCATAATAATGTAATATTTTCTTTGTGTGTGTCACCTTTACTCTGAAAAGTTGTGGAATTTCTCACAGCCATTTGTCCTGTCTGTCAAACATTTGCAGCATTTCTTGAAATGCTGGCTTTTCAACATGGGTGTCAACAATTAATAGTTCCAGCTTGTAGTTGAACAATGCCAGCTCATTGTTTTTGTCTCAGATTCCACATTAGTTTATTTATTTGTTTATTAATTTTATGCATATATTTAAAGACTAATTTAGTGTTTTTACTGAGTTATTCGTGTCAACATTTTAGCTTTTTCTCGTTATATGATGCTTTTTTGCTTTGTTTTTCCACTGTTGCAGGGTTTTTGTTTATTTTATTTCTGCAACGAGCCACGGTCCACAGATGGCCCCTGTACCACACTTTGGACACCCATGCGTGTTCTACCAGCGAGACGAGGTGCTGCCAGGCGATGTGGGAGTGTGTCCAAGCTCTGCCTTCTTGGCTTTGTTGCTGGTAAGTGGTTGGGTTGCATTATGGAGGGGTTTATGCAGCTTTCAGACCTGCGTTGCATGGCAAGCTCCACTCCAGCTTGCTTGCGCGACGATGCTTCACCTTTATTGTCTCCTTGTATTAAATTACCGGATAAATGTCTGCAAGAAACACTCTCTTAGTCTTTCACTCTTAATGTGCACCCCAACTCGCTAAATATAGCAACCATGACGCTGAATTGTCAACACGGATCTCCTGTATGTATGAGGTGTGTTATGAAGTTGCCGTAAATAGAACCGCTGAGTGATTAAAGGTGCAGACAAGTCCGACCATCTGTGTGTTTTGACCTGACAACTCTTAAGTAACTTTGATCAAATGTAGAATGACTACAGATTCTGCTTGGGCATGAACACGGATGCAGCTGTTCAACTCTGATGGAAAAGACAGCCGCACGTCACTCGCTGATGCTGGGAGCACTGAGGTAGGTTGGATTGCAATGTTTAAAGTGTGCGTAAAGCACGCAATGTGTGGTTCCAATAATTCCTCGCACGCTGCCACTTCCATATTACGTGTATTATCATTCATAGAAGCGATGTCATAGTTCACAGTGTGATTGGCTTCTGGCTGCCCTGTTCTTGTGAAATAGCTTTTCTCCAAATTAGAAATCTCGTTATGCTTTAATCTCGCGAGATCTCGTGACACGAGATCTTGTGACCCCCTACTGGTAACTGTAGTTGCTGCAACTAAAAGGTTCCCGTGGCCCACATTTTCAAATTCAGGGTAGTTTATTCAAATCAGGTTGACGTATGGGAGAGTGGTTCATTTCTACACTGATGCAACGTACATTAACAGCCAATATTAGGTCAGATATTTTCAAATTAGCGTGTCAGTATATGAAATACAAAGCAGAAAGATACAAAAAAGGTGGAAAAAAGTTCTCCTCCCATTCTGTGTGGAAGTGGTAGGTTTTTGGCTTCGTACTTTGTCCTTCTTCCCCACTCTGTTTTAAAACCTTTCTTAAGTTTATAATACACAAATTGGAGGCTAACTAGTTAGCTCGATAGCATGCTATGATTAAAGCAGGGGCCGTCTCTTGTGTCCCTGCAGTGATCCCGTAGCCTGCGCATTAGAGTTGAGCCATGTGGTGTAAACAAAGGAGACTATAGGGATGTTATTTCACTACTCTAGTAATGGTAAAAATCACATTAAGAAAGTCATAAACATGTAAAATATTCTATGTATTAATATTGGATAATCGGGCCTGGAACCAATTAATCTCGATACACGAGGGCCGACTCTAAAGGACTTTCTTAGCTAGTGTCTACATCCGCAGTGTCCAACACAGTCAGAAAGATGTCCTTTTTAGTGAACGATGACCTCGTGACCTCGAGTCCTTATGGTCCATTTCAGCTGAAAATAGATAAGACATAAAGAAGAAAGTGACTAGAGAAATGGCAGACAACAGGCCTTTATTGCAGGTTTGAATGATCTCACAACAGGCACAATAATCCCAAATAAATATTAAAAACACGGGCTACTGTTGCTGCAGTAACCCATGGCAAGATAAAACTCAACTTTGACATCACTTCCTGTCCACCACTCATTGAACTCCCCTAGCCCCTGAACACATTTATTGCAACACATATTAGCACAAGTCTTATTTATGTCTCGAATGTCTTATTCTCTCTTATGATGTCTGCTATATTGGGTAATAGGAGTGTAAAGGTGACTATGGGGGTGTTATTTCATGTGTAGTGGGCTAAACAAATGCATTTAGAAGGTAATAAGCAGGTTTTCTATGCTCTATAACTAAGCAAATATTCCATTTATTTATTTTTTAAATCTCAAGTACCCCTATTTGAGGAGCAGTGTTGTAAGCTGTGGTCAAGCACTGCATTGAAAGTAAAAAACAGCTCAGCTTTGTGTCTGTGTAGGCTCTCAGTCGTACAGGAGTTGTCCAACGAGGGAAAGGCTTCTTGAGACGTCATCTGTACTTCTGTGAAGAAGGTGTCAGACGTTTCGCTCCTCATCCGAAGAGCTTCGTCAGCAAACTAACAAGTGCTGGTAGCCTAGGCCTTAAATACAGTAAGAGTGGGCGGAATTGGTGTGCCAATGCCCTCCTCCTATTGGTTCCTTACACTAAGACTGGGAGGAGTGGTGGTCTAATCCTCTCCTCCCATTAGCACCTCCAATCAAAGGGAAGTGTAGCTCCCTGTAGTTGGGTATGAACGACTCTGATACTGGCTCGTTAGCATCTATTGTTCTGGCTCGACCCTGGCTCCACCTCATTTGCATGACTAAGAGCTGTGGGTTTTGGTCTCAGTAACCTGCTGAACACAGGGTCCAAATTAACATCCGACATATTCTTCACAGAAGTACAGATGACATCTCAAGAAGCCTTTCCCTCGTTAGCTCAGCTTTGTGTTATTGAAGACACTTATCAGTACTACTGTGACATGTTTATCTCTGATTTCAACCTTTTCTTCCACACCAATGAAGAACAATGACAAACGGGCCCTGGGCCACACTGTGGACACGTCTGGCTGAGCTCCACAGACAGGAGGACACTTTTATTGAAGAAAGGATGAATCCTTCACATAAACACCAAATAAAAGTGAAGTTGTCAGTGTGTTGGACTTGTGTAGATAGGTGGTGGTTCTGCTTGGTGAACTTTGTTCAGTGGACCAGTCATCCTCATCCTCCACTTTCACTTCACTCAAACCAAAGGAGGTTTTTGTACGGCTCTCAATCACCGTGTATACCTTTCATTGCCCTGATAGCCGAAACAGTAGTAATCAGCGACATCTTCTGCCTGAACACCACTGATAGTCAGAGTGTAGTCAGAGCCAGATCGTGTGCCACTGAATCGAGATGGTGTTCCAGAGAAGCGGGATGATACCCGGTAGATCAGAGGTTTTGGAGCCTGTCCAGGTTTCACTTGGTACCAACTGAGATAATCACCAACGTCTGAACTCCCTGTGGCGCTGATGGTCACCGTCCCACCAAGACTGACAGACTTGATTTTGTCTGTCTGGGTCAGAAAAGATCCTGAAACGAGACGGCGATGATGAGATGAAGCTCCAGCACACACAAGGCTTTTCCTTTAGGGAGCACTTGAAAGAGTCTTTGTCTCACCTTGAATCAGCAGAGCCGACTGGACGAGCAGAAGCACTGGTGCAGGCCACATCCTGATGCACTTTTCCAGCCCAGTGTGTGAAAAGAGTCCAGACTTATGAAGACGCGGCGGTGCGGCCAAGCGGACCGCTCATGCAAATGAGCTGCGAGCGCACCTGTCTTTGTGAAAGTGAGAGGGAGGCATGGGCAGAACCTCTTCCTGCTGCTGATCCATCACATGGAAACTCTTGACGTTTGTGTTGCACATCTGTCTGCTCCTTCTCACTCTGCACTTTCAACCTTTACTGCTTGGGGCTTCAAGAAATTCTTTATTCCTTATTGTTCTTTCAAGCTGGTTACTGTGAGAGACGTTCACGTTAAAAAAAGTTCAGAAAGAACTCCTAATCTCAACTCATAATGTGTATGAACGACACCTGACACAGAAGACAGATCTTCCATTCAAGCATCTTCACCTGATAATGTCAGTTCATCTTCACCTCCAAAATAATCTGAGACCAGCCAACTGGACAGCTTCCTCCAAAAGTTCAGGAACTTTTAGTTCCTGGTAAGCAGCGGAGTTACGAGACACCCAGTCATATTTATTTCATCGTGTCACAAAACAATGCAGGTGCATTTTGAATGTTTATTGTCCCACAAATTGACGCTAAATGATATTATAGAACTAATAAACCACTGTTACGATAACATGTAGGAATATTTAATCATATGTCATAATAATGCAATGTTTCCTTTAATGTGCCACCTTTACTCTGAAAAGTTGTGGAATTTCTCACAGTCATTTGTCCTGTCTGTCAAACATTTGCAGCATTTCTTGAAATGCTGGCTTTTCAACATGGGTGTCAACAATTAATAGTTCCAGCTTGTAGTTGAACAATGCCAGCTCATTGTTTTTGTCTCAGATTCCACATTAGTTTATTTATTTGTTTATTAATTTTATGCATATATTTAAAGACTAATTTACTGTTTTTACTGAGTTATTACTGTCAACATTTTAGCTTTTTCTCGTTATATGATGCCTTTTTGCTTTGTTTTTCCACTGTTGCAGGGTTTTTGTTTATTTTATGTCTGCAACGAGCCACGGTCAACAGATGGCCCCTGCACCACACTTTGGACACCCATGCGTGTTCTACCAGCGAGACGAGGTGCTGTCAGGCGATGCGAGAGTGTGTCCATGCTCTGCCTTCTTGGCTTTGTTGCTGGTAAGTGGTTGGGTTGCGTTATGGAGGCGTTTATGCAGCTTTCAGACCTGCATTGCATGGCAAGCTCCACTCCAGCTTGCTTGCGCGGCGATGCTTCACCTTTGTTGTCTGCTTGTATTAAATTACCGGATAAATGTCTGCAAGAAACACTCTCTTAGTCTTTCACTCTTAATGTGCACCCCAACATCACATGGAAACTTCTGACTCTGCAGAAGTGGCCAAAAAAGCCCTCTGAGAGCGCCCTCCACTGGCGATCCACGTTCACCACAACTTCAATTCGTAGTAGTAATATTATGATTTCAAGAACCACGATCAATGCACGAACCATATGTTTTATACTTCGGTAATTCATTTTAGACATAACTTTCCATTATTTCTGGTGATAAAGCAATTTCAGCAACAACAAAAAGCCACTTAGGAGCCGACAGATGCAACTCTTTTTAGTTAGCCGAACTCTTAAAAGAGTCACAATTCCTGTCACAATTTTTTATGACTTTTGACTCATGAATGATCCATGAACTGCATGTTCATCTATTTCAGGGATCCGAAGCCAAAAGTGAAACTCTTTTGTTTTATAGATTTACTTCATACAGAGTGACATTTCGGTTCTGGGACTAATTAAGTGAATTTTCTCTCACTAAGATTCAATATTAATAAACACAATATTTTCGCTGTTAGAGCATAGAAAACCTCTTTATGACTTTCTAAATAAGTTTTTCCCGTTATAAGAGCCCTGTGGATATGAAATAGCACCCCTATAGTTAAATTTACATTCCGATTATTTTTGGTTTACGCCACATTGCTAATGCGCAGGCTATGGGATCACTGCAGGGACACAAGAGACAGACACAACTTTAAGCAAATGCAGCAGCAATAGGAACAAGCCCCGGGCTCCAGGTGTTGTAGCGAGGCTGGCGTGTCACGTGGGTGGTCAGGTTTGATTTGTTCAACGAAGCTACCTTGATGTTCTTTTCCCTCATCGCAGAGCTTTTGGTGCAACTGGCACGTGAACTGTCTTCCTCTGAAACAGTGAATGTTTGTTTACAAGTGAGCTCAGGGGAAGTTACAACAAGCCGTTTGTGCATATCGCAGGCAAGAGAAAAAAAGGAGCATTTGATTTACTCACCCTAAAAGCACAGTGCAGGTAAACTGTCCTCACTGGAGCATTTTTTGTTATCAGAGCTATTTTAATATCAGAATGACATAAAGCACATGATTATTTTTGGATGAAGACATCTAATTATAGTTATTGACACTGCGGAACAGAACAATCCCTTTTGCTGAATAATTAAGGAAAAAAACAGGAATTCAAATTTCAAATTTCTCATTCATAATATGTTACGTTTTTTTGCAGGATTTTGCCTAAAAGAATTAGGATAGCTGTTTTTGTCCTTTTTCAGCTTCCTTAATTTTCCTTCATTTTTTCAGAAAATGTAGCTTCAAGTGCCCCCATTTGAGAAGCATTGTTGTAAGCTGTGATCAAACACTGCATTCAAAGCGAAAACAGCTCAGCTTTAAACAGCTCTAATTTCAACTTTTTCTTCCAGGCCAATAAAGGAAAACCGCAGACTGGACGAGCAGAAGCACTGGTGCAGGCCACATCCTGACGCACTTTTCCAGGCCAGTGTGTGAAAAGAGTCCAGACTTATGAAGACGCGGCGGTGCGGACCGCTCATGCAAATGAGCTGCAAGCGCACCTGTCTATGTGAAAGTGATAGGGGGGCCTGGGCAGAACCTCTTCCTGTCGCTGATCCGTCACAGCGAAGGTCTTTACATCTATCTGATCCTTCTGACTGCAGAGGTGGCCACAAAAAGCCTTTTGAGAGCGCCCTCTGTTGGCAATCCACGTTCACCACAACTCCATACATTATGAGTCCAACAACTATGAAGCATGCACAAAGCATATATTTTATACATTGGTAATTCTTTTTACACCTAACTTTGTTATTTTAGATAATCAACCAATTTAGGTGACAAAAAACAGGAATTCCTGTAACTATTATGCAGCACTTTTGACGAATGAACCATGTTTGAGGCTTGTGTTTTCTATATTGGCAATTTATTTTAACTGAGGTGTAAAGCAATTAATTCAATGAAAAAATCTGAGGAGCCATTCCGTGAGCCGGGACGTAAGCCGGTTTTTCAACAAAAAAAACAGAATTCCCATTCAAATTATGCAGCTCTTTTGATTCATGAACCATATGTATGAACGTATGTTTTGTACATAAGAAAGTTCCTATTTACATGGTAAAAAAGAGCAATTGAAGGAGCCGACTCTTTTCAGTGAGCCGAGCTATAAGAACAAGATAGCTTCAATGCATCGTCAAGGTATACAGGTAGCAGCTCTCGTGACTCATGAACCATAATTGAACCGTTTCTTTTTTCACCTGCCGCTGTGAACGTTACTCTCGTATTTCATTGGCCAGCAGGCGTCGCTCAAGCTCCTCCCCTCCGTCACAGTGCCTTGATTGGCCAACACGTCATCATGGCTCCTCCCTCCTACTGACATAACGACACTCCGCTGCTAAGGCTCGCTGCAGGGGGTTTACTTTTTTTGGGGGTCACTAGCTAATAAAGGTCAGTAAAACCACTACCTATGCGTGTTTGCATGGTTTGTGTTATTTGTTACACATCCCGTTGTTTTTGTGTCACTTTTAGGCTCAATAAGAACCCGAGAATGAGTCATTTCAAGGAGCGTTTTGTGACTCTGCTCCATGAGAAGAACTTTGTCACCGACCAGCTGGCAAAGCTGGAACACAAAACGGGACTGAAGAGAGAATATATCACTTTGGGTACGTTACTAATGTCGGTGTTGCCTACCTTGTCCGACTTTTGGCGTTAACGTTTAAAAAATACATACTATGTCCGTTGTTTACCGGACGTTAGCTAGCATATGTAAGCGAGCCTCGAGGGTAATTAGCTAGCTTTGGTGACGTCACGGCGTCGCGGTTTGATATTTTCGGGAATAGTCTGCTCTCTTTCACATCCTGTTTGTCCAATTCCACTGTTAATCAGTTCTCCATTCATGACAAGGAAGTTGATACATGGTTGACCCCCAAAAAATGTTTGTTTTACTCTCAGTAGTTCTCTCAAACACTTTGTCCTTATATTTATAACACATCATCAGTTTATACGGTGGCCAACGGGCAAACGCACATAAACACTATAAAGCAAATGCAACGGGAAACATGCCACAATCCAATAACCTGCAAGTGTAAGCCACATATTCCAAGCTAAACAGACATTGTCAGCAGAGTTGGTAAATACAGTGGTACTTGCAAAGCAAAAATATTTCTGAGGCAGTACTTTAGTCTATACATGTACTCTACTTATTTTCTGCACATTGAACGCCCATTAATAACCCAGGCCACCGCCAGCTGGGCCCGGGAGTATTTTTACACACACACTGAAATATTATCCAACACAGCATGCAGATAGACCGCTTTAATAGGATTAATAGGATAAAATGTTGTTTACACAGTGAAGTTCAATACAGGCCCGACGCCTCAACATTTCTCCCCGGAAGTATGGCAGTCACGGTGACCTACATTCAGGCCCACTTGAGGCGAAATGGCTCGACACGGGTGTGCGAGTGTGAGTACATGTTCCTTTTGATGAATTGTGATTCTCCAGTGCCGGAAGCACTCGTGCAGCCCCAGGTGGTGGTGATAAGTCTCTCCAATGTGTCCTGGGTCTTTCCCGAGGCCTCCTATCAGTTGGAAGTGCCCTGTACACCTCCCCAGGGTGGCGTCCGGGTGGTGTCCTGATCAGCTACATATGCAGATGCATATTGCAATGTGCTAATTTAATTTCTACTATATTACTTTGCATTGGTCCTCATACGGCTACACTCGTCTGCTACCGGACCCGCCTCCACCCACCGAGACAAAGAGACGGTCTGACGGGGAAGAGGGATCACTCCGTTGAGACATGAGGCCCTAGTGCACGCGAGGCTGTTTTTTTGTTTTTTTTTAATGACAAATCTTGTCACGTTTTAATCTCTCGAGATCTTGTGGCTCCTAGTTATCTTTCATCCCAAGCAGTTGGTGCGCATATGTATAGTGTTTCTATGGCCAACTGCTGGCCTAGCATGCATAATGTGGCATATACAGTCGTCAGCATATACATATTACTCTGTGAAAGTGAAACCTGTCAAAAATATTCCCGTTAGTGACCTCGGTCCCACTGTGGAACACCTGCAAACTGCCGTGCACCTTGTATGCAAATACCGCGTCTCGAAACTGTACTCGGCAGCAGTTCGAATTACGTCACCTCTACTGAGCTTTCAGAAACGTCCTCCGGCGTTTCTCGGGCCGCAGCCTTTTGATACTTTGGACGCCGTGCAGGCATGTGACTCGGCTCAATGCAGATAATGCTGCTGTATGAATACTTTTTTTAGTTAACAAAAGAAAAAGCCTCAGCTTCTGCTTTCCATATGCAAATTTTTACCATACAAAGTATCAGCTGCTCTCTTTAGGGGGACGCACTTGAACCAGTTGTTCTGGTCTGGCTTCAGGTGGAGAGAGCCAGCAATTATAATGGCTTCGGATGAGGTGGTATTTGCAAGCCCTTCCTTTTACGTAGGACTCAGCAAAATTCATGGTCATGCTGACAGCATGAGGCGTTATTCTGACCTTAAAGTTGCATTCCAGTCACCTCTGGGCTGCCTCGTGATGCTCTTGTGTCTTCTCAAATATTTACAATTGAGCAGCAGCTTCATTATGTCAATTTGTCAGTGGCTTTAAGTTGAAACATAACTCGCAAACATTTTGCATACAAAGTGATATTTGGGGAATGTTTCGCCCTGTTTGTACTGAAGTGTGTGGCATGGCCGTGCCTATTCTGTTTCGACGGCCGTCTTTGTACATCAGTGTTTGCACTGTGCTTGGTGCTCCTCCTAATCCTGCTGCTGAGCCGCCCTGTGACATCCTGCTATCAAACAGATCAATGTGGCTCGCTGCTGGAGGCGTTAGTCAAGTCCCTGAATAACATGCCCTCCCCCCACTTCCTGTGCGGCCTTCTGCTCTCACCTCATCTCTGATTGCCCTTTGCTTCTCCCCCGCAGGTGCCCTCGGTTTCGTGGGTCTCTATCTCCTGTTTGGATACGGAGCCTCGCTGCTCTGCAACCTCATTGGCTTTGTCTATCCAGCGTATTTCTCGTACGTATCAGGACAAGACAACACTTTTACATAATTACACTAGTGATGCTCCGATCAGCTTTTTATGCTGCCGATACCGATAATCCATGAGTGAAATCGGCCCATACGGATACCGATCACATAGATTAAGTGTAAATTTTTAAATTTATTATTGGCTATATCAGGGGTCAACAACATTTTTTCTTGAGAACTACTTTAACAAAATGAAAATGGCCAAGAGCTACTCATTTCTGTAACATGTATTGTCATAGCTTATTTCAACCCAAACAAACCAAATATGCTTGTTTTGCCAGAACATTAACAAAATGCTGGTATCCACAACTCATATTTTGTTTTTCGGAATGCATTTCTTTCTAGTTTTCTCACATTATTAACTGAAAATGAAAAGCAGGCTTGCAGGGAACCTCATTGGTCGTGGGGGACTCCCTGGTGCCTGCGGTGGCTACTCTGTGTATTCTAATGGCAACTTGAAATGGCTTTACGCTCATTTTACACAATATGGTAGACATAATCAGGGTAATTAAGACATAAATAAAGCTCCTGCTCGTGTGTGTCACAGTAAATGTGTTCCCTATTGGACCTTAGTGACGGGCAGACAGATGTGTGGAGGACAGGAAGTGACGCCGGAGGTTTAGAGTTGAGTGTTGTTATGATCATCATCATTATCGTTATGATCGTTATTATTATTGTGCCTGTTGTGAGACCGTTTAAACCTGCAATAAATGCCCATTCTGGCGATCACGTCTAGTGCCTGTCTCACCGAACAGTTATTGACACCTATTGGCCAATGTAGAATACTACATTCACAATTAGAATATTTCTTCTGCCATGTAGTTGTGGTTTAGTTTATTTAGTTAGTTCATTCATTTAATTTAGGACAGAAGAAGAATAAGTATAATTTGCTCAAATATTCATAAAAAAATTTTAATTGTCCATATTCAACCACAAAGCGATCATTTATTAATTTTTGAAAAGCCGCGATAGAGTGAGGACGCGATGTTAGAACCACGATGTACCGAGGGACGACTGTATTTTGGCTTAATTATAGCCGGGGTGTTTATTTACCCAAACCCCAAAGAGGACGGGGTGTTAATTGGAAGGCAATAATTGGACAATTTGAAAACTTTTTTCTTTTTTCCTTCAATAATCTTTGGAGTGTGTGAGAAGGTGATAAGGAAAACATCGCTCTCTTTGACCGTCTGGTCACTTATTGAACAAGTACGGCGGAACCGTGGTTGCGGTCATTAAACTGATTAAAACCAAGGCAATTTTTCCCCATCGGAAATAATGTTAAGCCAAACGATCCGTTCCATGCACCCAAAAATATGAACAATTTTATTTTACAGAAAAGAATCAGTTTTACATTCAGAAAAAAAATAATTATCACTGACGAATGGATGCAACTTATCGTTGACGCAGACTTCCCATACATTCAGTGGTGTTTCCCACCTTCTTTACCAAACTGCTGGCACTTGCAACTTTCCTTGGCCCTGTGGCGCTAGCCATCAACCTAAAAACCCGGGCTCTCAACTCGAGGTCCAGCGCAACTCAAAAGGTGTCAGGGAGTGGGGTTGACCAATGTACGTCCACACAGGCATCTGTTACACAAACTGTATGTCGCACAACACAGCAGCAACGGAACCAATGTTGTAATGGTAATGGTTCGGTAAGGAGCAAACTGCTCGGCCAGCGTTAATAGCGCTGATGAGTCCATTGTAAACGGTATGAGTGTTTCACACCAACAGTTGAGTAGCACAACTAGCTTTTGAATGTGCATGCAGAGGTAGACAAAGCTGCTGGATGCTGACCAGGCACAATACTCCAAATACAGATACTGCCATCTTGTGGCCCTAATTCCAGACTCTAAACTATAACTACAGGGCAGACTGAAACCTAATGGAGCATTTACGATATATTTTATCATTATAATTAATTAATTAATAAGCTTAGCTACAGATGGCTGGTCCTCTCTACGGTTGAGTGAATAAAGGCCCACTATATGAGAAAATAAGGCCAATTTTCACCACAGACATTACGGCAAGAAAGGCGTTTTGTTATTGTGCATTTTTATGACTCCCTCCAAGCCCGCACAAGGAACTAGGGAACGGGCACATTGAGGTGGAATGTGACCTTTTGTTTAATGATTAAATATCGTAAGTAACGCCCGTTGTCCTTCCTGTTTCAGCAGGCCGCAATATTTGCCGCGAGAATGACGAAACGGCCTTGAAATGAGATCAATAACCCCCACCTGCCTCCATGTCGGCATGAATCCTAATGACTTTGCTCATCCCCTAGGTTAATCACCAGCGGCTGGATTATCATGTAATTAGTCTGACATGTTCATAAGCTCTCGGGATGATTTGTTTAAACGTCCCTCAGCTTTTCCTGTAACGCCTTCGTCAGCGGGTCAATATTCCAACGCTTTCAGATGATGTATCCGCACAACATGTCTTTTTGTTTTTTTTTTTATGTTGACTTGCGACGTGATTTGATGTGATGTGTGTCCTGATCATGCAGTATTAAAGCCATCGAGAGCACAGTGAAGGAGGACGACACGCAGTGGCTCACCTACTGGGTTGTATACGGACTCTTCAGCATTGTAGAAGCCTTTTCTGACATCTTCCTCTTCTGGTTCCCCTTTTACTATGCCGGAAAGGTATGTGTATATATTTATTGATTTTTGACACTTCATCAGCGCGAACCCGTCGGCCATGTCTCTCATTTATTCAGAAGTCAAACCTTGGCGTTGTGATGAAGCGCTCACATCTTTGGGCGTCTCAACAGTACCCTCTTGTGGACACTGCAACTACGTAATGTGAAGTATAGTAATTAAGATCAAAGCAATGTACATTGAAACCTCCAAGGTCAAACCCAATCCTTTCTGGGAACCTGGTTGATCTCTGAATAACATTTTCCCTCAGATAATAATGTAAATAATCCCTTGTTAAATGCACAGGCTGTGTTTCAAATAACTGTCATGCAAGTGTCTGTGTAGGCTCTCAGTCGTACAGGAGTTGTAGCTTAAGCTACCAGCACTTATTAGTTCGCTGACGAAGCTCTTTGGATGAGGAGCGAAACGTCCGACCCTTCTTCACAGAAGTACAGATGACGTCTCAAGAAGCCTTTTCCTCGATGTCATGCAAGTGTAAAAAGAAGTTAATACAATCGTCCCTTGCTACATTGCAATTCCAACATCGCGCCCTCACTCTATTACGTTTTTTCACAAAGTAATTAATAAATAATGGCTGTTTTATGCTTTATTATTAATTTTAAAAAGGCTTATGTAAGCAAATTGTACTTATTCTTGGCCTAAATTAAGCATTTTTGAGCATAAAAATGACTTGATGAAGTAAAATACTGTACAAGGCAGAGGAAGCATTCTAATTGTGAATGTAGTGCTGTATTCTACGTTAGCCACCAGGTGTCGGTGGTCTGGAAGACAAGGGGCAGACGTGATCGGCAAAGAAAGCATTTAGCTACTGTTGGGGTCATAACCCACAACAAGCTAAATATCACCTCTGAACCTCCAACTGGGGATGTCCCGATCCACATTTTTTGGCTTCCGATCTGATTTTTTTTTTTAATAGTCTTGCCGATCCGATTGGGTACCGACCCTTTTTTTGTTACAACCTTTACAAAAATTTGTGGATTTGAATATGAATATGGTTTGAATTTGAATATGGTTATGAAAATAGCTCTTGAAAGCAGGAAAAATAGTGCAACCGAAGTATTGCTGAATTTACTTTTTTATTACGCAGCAAAAACAACAATATTGTTTGGCTTTTCTAAGAAACCTCTGAGTCAGGTCCCTAATCCAATAAAAGTCCATCCAATAAAAGATAACATTGGAAAAAATGGGCGTGCAAAATACTTTTAATGTAGGACTAAACATCTGACATGGTTATAGATCAATTCGTGGTGTGACTTTTTTTTTTTACAAACTCGCTTCAACGCAATAGTAATTTATTGATGGTCCCTGGTATAAACAATCAGCCGTTACAACGGCACTCCACAGCAGTGTGGTCACAGTGAGGGGGAACTACTGCTGCAGCTACGGAGCCAAATATCCAACGTGAAACTAAGTTCACCACGGTACACCGCGGACATGTCTCCATGGTGGTGGTGCGTTTTCTTCTTCTTGCGGGGGCGGGAGTCGAGTGGCAACCAGCTTTGAGGCACATTACCGCGCCTACCATGTCGGAGTGTGGCCTGACTTACAAATGTGATACGGCAACCGGATCGGCCCCATCTCATGGCAGAAGCCGATTTTATCCGATATTCAAAATACAGCGGATCCTGGAGATCGGATCGGGATTGGCTGCTAACATCCCTATCTCCAACATCACTCCCTGTCCCGGCCTCCACTACGGTCTGCTAGGGAATTCATTTAACTGACACACACGAGCAGGAGTTACAGTACATCTTAAATGGCTTATTTACTTTTATTATGTCTTCAATATTGGGTAATACGAGTTTAAAGCCATCAAACAGTAGCCACCGCAGGAAATATGCTGTCAGAAAAAAACAAGAAACTGCTAACACGAGAGTCTGTTATCTTATTTATGTCTAATGTGTCTTGTTTTCTCCGATTATGTTTACAATATTATGTAATATAAATGTAAAGATGACTATAGGGTGTTATTTCATGCTCTAATGTTAAGATTGTAAATAGCTTATCTATACCATAACTACGAAAATATTAGATTTATTAATGAGGAATCCCACTTAAGAAATTCACCTATCACCGTCGAGTGTGGAACCAATTAACCGCGATAAACGAGGGACGGCTGTAATGCTAAATAAAATAAAATAAAAATGCAATAAGACTGGGTGTAGACTATGGAGAGTGAGTCGCTGAAGGCAGATGACTTTGTCCTTTAATAAGCTTACCACTCGTGCACGTGTAAAAAGAAGTTAGCCCCTCCAACTCTATTGTAAAATGTAAAAACAAGAAAATATGTGCTCATGACAGATGGGCGGTGAGACGCTCCACAAGTAAAACCTGTTTTATGCTCCGTGTGGACACGCCTGCTCACACTCACGCCGGCTCACTCCACGCCGGCTCACTCCACGCTGGCTCACTCCTCTCCCTCCAAACCCTCCTGCGTAGCTCGATGTGCACCTTCACAGAAATGTAACCTTGCGACACGGGCGGATTTTATGTACATTATTTCCTGTGTGGAGCCCACTTGTTGTGGTTTCCTCGGATTTTGGATCGACATTTGCAATAAACGTGACTGCGCCCCAGTTAGACTGTGTTTAATGAGTCGTTGTTCATAAGTGATGAGGGACGCTAACAAGCTGGTCGTGAGTGTCAAGGTTGCTTTTCATGGAGTTGCGCGTCACGCTCTCAACCCAGACGAAGAGCTACAAGAGGATCAAGATGGCGTGGCAAAAAGCATAATCCACGCTTAAGACCACATTCAGATCACTTTGTTCTTTTATTATCGACGTTGTATTTGCTATTATTGCGCTGACCTAGGCGTGTTAGGTTTCCTGTTCTATGGTTATGATCACACTTTTCCTCTCTCTCCTATCGCTGGTACCCTTGTGATGTGAGGTGGCTCTCTGAGCTGAGGTCTTGTTTGCCGAGGTCTCACTCCACCGCGGAGCTTTTGATAGATTTTACAGTAGAAGCGTATTTCTCAAGGAAATTGTACTCCCTTTAGATTAGATGAGTTTATTTGTGGAGTATAATGCAAAAAAAAATGCAAATAAGTACATGAGTTTAAAAAAAAGCCAGAATTTGCCAAGAGGCTACTTTTCGTCTGTCGTCTCCTGGCCATGATGTTAAAAAAAAAAAAAAAAAAAAAAAAGCAGTCTTGACTTGTCCGACTTCCACTTTCGTGTCCTCCAGAGTCTTGACAGGATTACCAAATGCTCTGTCTTGTCTTTTAATCGGCGCCGTAAACCGTGAAGGCTTTTCTGTAACCCTCCACCCTTTCCTCAGTGCGTGTTCCTCATCTGGTGCATGTCTCCGGTGACGTGGAACGGCTCCGACATCTTGTACAAGCACGTCATCCGGCCCTTCTTCCTGAAGCACCAGGCTGCCATGGACAGCGTGGTGAGCGACCTGAGCGCCAAGGCCAAGAGCGTGTCCGAGAGCATCAGAAAGGAGGGTGAGATACCGACAGTGTACATGCAAGTACCACCACATTTATATACCGTACTCTCCAGCATGCAGCAGCCGCAGCAGCCTGCTCACCTCTGCATGCAAAACTCAACATGCACCCCCCCCCCCCAAAACCCCATAACTCACATTCACTTTCAGACCTCATTTCAGTAACCATTTCATTGTCTTCTCAAGAGACTGCATACAGTAAGCTTGGACATACTTTAGAGTAGTCTGTGTCCAGCTTGTATAGCAGTAAAAATGAGTCAACACGCTCAGTGAAGCGCACGAGCCACCGAGCACTCGTGCAGCCCCCAAGACACAACGATCGTGCTATTCAGCTTTCAGTGAATTCAGTGTTGCCAGCTTTTTAGACAGGAACGGCTGTGTTGACTCTTTCAGTGGATGGTAAAGCTAAACTGCTATACAAGCTGGACACAGACTACTCTAAAGGATATCCACGCTTACCTACCCTTGAAGATAAACTGTCATAAAGATGCTTGCTTTTGCCTTTTGTAAGAAACTGGATATTTCTACATTTGTATTTGCAAGACAAATATTTTGATTTTTTTTTCTCTTTTATGTCTTCAGCTGTTAATCAGGCTCTCAACCATGACAAGGACCAGTGAAGAACATGGGAAGGTCGTGTGTGTGTGTGTGTGTGTGTGTGTGTGTGTGTGTGTGTGTGTGTGTGTGAGAGCGTATGTGTCAAACAAAGTGAGTAAGTGTATGTTTTTTTGTGTTGTTTTTTTGTTTTACGTCTTCTGCCGTGGAACTGAATCGGTACGATTGGTACAAATGAAGTCGGTCATCATGTGTACGGTACATGGTTTCCTGAGCCATTTCAGACGGGAATCCCGTCACATTTCATCATCTCGCATCATCCTGTCGGCGTCTTTTTCTTCTGAACATCATGAACTAGTACATGCAGCAGAATTTAAGCTCACTTTTCAAAGGAAAAAAAGTCCTAGTGTGCCAAAGGTCTTTCCAATATGTCTTAATATATATCTTCTCATAATGAAGACACAATAAAGTGCACCCTTGATAATGCGTGTAGGCTTCATATTTCAATTTTAACCAAGGTGTGGCTTTTTTTGTTTGTTTCTTTGACTGAAGCAGCAGCAGGAGGAAAACCCTTTGCGACCCGTCACCCCTGAGAGCACATTTATGGCCATTCAGACAGCCTAACCGCCCAGACTTTAATTTGTGTTTGGCTTTGTTCACGCTTGAGAGGCCCTGAATGGGATGCCCTTTGTGTTAGGGACACTGCAGAGGAAATGGTGGACCAAGACCACACGCACACACACACAACAGCACCAATGTGCAAATGTCTGCTATGTGCAAGAGGCGTCTGCCGTCACTTTCTTGTCTATTTTCCCTGCTTGGCTTTTGGTCCACGCAACAGGTTGTCCATTAGGCACAAATGAGACACAGAAAGCAATTACAAAGCATGTGTTGTGCTGTGGGGTTGATATCCAAGTCCTTGAAGCAGCAGAGGAAGAGCTCAGAATAAACCTCTGAAACTTAAATTTAAAAAAAACAAACTCTGACTGTACATACATGGACGGGAAAAAAAAAGATGTTTAATTAGTTTAGACTCATTTCAGAATAATAATGCTAATTTGGGGATTTTCATGACGATACCTACTGTTTATGCACCAATTTTTACATTTTTGCCAGACTATATTTTTCAGCATAAAAATCCCTTAAATCATAAACTTCTTCCACCCAGGGCCCCTTACACAACAATCTAAGGATGTGTTAGTATTTTTATATGTATTTTAGAATTTTGTAAAAATTAAATAAAAAGTTATATGAATATACATAGCTTTGTGTTGTTATTAATTTCTAAATTTTTTCTCTTTTAATTTTGCTTGTTTGCTTTTTTTTTTTTTATTCTAGATTGTGCCACGGACTGCACTTTGGTCACCGCATTCTAATAAGTCTCTGTTTGAAATGAATTTGCCTTCTGACAGTGCTTTTTCTTTCTTTTTCACATAGAATTATTTTTATTGGAAAACTTAGGTTTCAAACATTAATGCAACTCTTCTGCAGTTTTTCCTTATGTGTCACAAATATTTTCAGAATCGTATTTTATATTCATGTTATATTTTCATAAGAAAAAATGTACCAAAAAGTATTTAAAAAGATCAATTATTTGCTAAACCGCCCTATACAAAAAATTGTAATTTTTCATGAAAAAAAATACGTACGGTAAGTGAAAATAAACAACTGCTTTGCATTCACTAACCAAGGTGTTTTGTAGTACTTGGGCTCATCGGCAGAGGGCGACAAACTCACGGCTGCTGCCGCTACTGCTGGTGGTGAGTCATGCATTGGTCAACATACTGTTTGTACAGATACTGTATGCACTATATATATATATATATATATATATATATATATACACACACACACACACACGTCATGTCTTTCTAATTGCATCCAGGCCTGTCTCATCTACAATTTCACATATATTACAACAGTCTTCAAGTTTAGGGTTGACATGGGGTACAAACTCACGACGTTATCTAATCCTTGAGCTGGCATAATATCCCCTCACACCCACTACTGCCATCCTCCTGTTTATACCCAACTCTTGTGTTTCTGTGTGTGTGCGCGCGCACGCGCTCGTGTGTGTGATTTCTGTCGCCTTAGCATGTGTGTGTCCCCCCTCTCCGTGGTACTGAAAGGTCGCTGTCGGTGGTGCTGATTCGACACTAAACCGACCGGAAGTGATTACCAGCATCAGTTCAAAAGCTGCCCTTGCTCCATTTTTTTTCAGAATGTCTGAATTTTTCTCCAGCCCACTAAAACGTCATTTGATTTTTTTTGTTTTGACGCGATTCTCCCTGGTTTTTCATTGTAACTATTTCTAGCCCCATATGTATGGTGGGATTGTTGCGCCGCATACGCCGCTGCTGCTGAGGCTGGACGCAGTAAGACAGTCATTTGAAACTTCTTCAAAGATCCTGAAGGTTATGGAACATAAAAGTCAAGTTGTCCACCCAAGTCTGAATGCAGATGGCTGGGCCCTGAGCCGGAGGATCCCATTGGCTGTCCGTCAAGATACGGGACCATCCTCGGCCCAGATGAAGGTTGTTACCGGTGCCGAGTGCAGTCCAATAGCCATCAGACACCATCTGCCAGAGAAGGCTTTTCAGAAGGAAGAAACATCTCCAAAGGCCTCATCTCCTTCAATACCACATAATTTTATTCTCCGCTGAGAAAAAAAATGGAACCTTGACGATCCTGATGGCTTCCAACGTTACTGGCATGACAAGGAGAGTCCACCTGAGATGTTTTCCACACAGCACAGTGGAGGGGGCGCCATCATGATCCTTCAGTGGAACAATGGAGCTTCAGGTTGTGCAGGGGCGTCAAACGGTAGATGGTTATGTGGAGATGTTGCAGGGGGCATCTCATGACTGAAGATCTTCGTCTGTGTGGTAATGATTTGACTTTTTCAACAGGACAACGCTGCACTTCACAGAGGACTTTTTCCAGAGGAAGAAGCTAAAACTTTTGGAGCATCCTGAGTGTTCCCCTGATTTAAAAACCCAATTGAGAACATTCGGGGTTGGAAGGCAAGTGAAATTTACAAAAATGGACATCAGTCCCAGACAGTGGATGCCCTCCGTGAAGCCATCTTCGCCACCTGGAGCAACAATACCATGAGCCTCCTGGAAACACTGGCATCAAGCACGTCCAAAGCAGTTTTTGAGGTGATTAATAAGAATGGCAAAGCTACTCATTAAGGAGTCCTTTTTTCAACATTTCCATTTTAGGGGCGGGGGGGTGGGGGGGGGGGTAGCTATGGTCTTAAACTTTTGATCAGCTGATGAACAGCCTGTTTCACTTTAATGCTTGTTTGCAATAAATTGCTTACTCAAAACATTGTCTCGCTCCCATTTCTTTCTTTTTTTGCATTTTGAAGCTCTACTTAGAACCTCTTGAAGATCCAACAGTGCAAAATGTACACTCTTGCCATTTTTCAACTGCTCTTAACCTTTTGATCAGGAGTGTATACATACTGTATTTTCCCTTTTTACAAAAATCCATAAATACTGTTTTTACTGGTTTCCTGTTAATTTTTTGTTACCAGACAATGAAACCAATTTTTCCATATACAGTATATTTGTTAAACTCTTTTTTTACCCCATCGAACAGTTTTTCTTTTAACTTTGTTTCTATTTGCAGCGGTGCGTTTCCAATTGCTACAAGTAGGCTTACAGTCACTTCCTTGTTAAGGCGAGACAGATAATGACTTGATGCCCACAATTGTATTTTTTTTTTAATTTTCAGCAGTTTAAAATCCTCCCAATTCGCTGGTATGACAACTACAGTATATATAATGGAATGATACATGAGCATGAAGGGTTATTATATAATGTGCATTTTCTAGTGTACGTTGTGTGATGACGCGTGCACTGACTAGGAAGTGAAAGTGAAAAGGGAGAAGGGACGTATAGCGCCTCCCACGTACGGAGGGGGGTGAGGCAGCGAGAGAAAGAGAGAGAGAGAGAGGTAGAGGAGGAGGTGGCGGTCGTGGTGATGGTGTGATGGTGGGGGGAGTCTACCGTGGCGGAAATCGGACGACATGAGCTCGACGTGAAAAATGCTTTAAAAAGACGCGCTTTCCCCCCCCTTTCCTCTCTTTATTGCACCTTCTTCAATTAGAAAGTGCTTCATTTCCTGCTGCCTGACCGCGCTTTTTTTCTTTCTTTTTTTTGGTGGGAGGCGACACGAGACGAGCAGAGACTTCACCTGACGTGCTCCAGGTATGATGATGATGATGATGATGATGTCGTACGTTTATGCTGCGCTTTTTCATGTCTTTGTTTTTTACATGCATCGTCTGTGTAGCATCCATGACGTCTGACGTGTGTGTGCGTGTGTGTGTGCGTGCGTGCACGCACAGCCATGTTGGAGCAGGGAGGCCGTGGGTGGGGGGTATAATCATGGACTATTTCTTGGGGGGGGGGGGCTCCGCAAAATGATGGCACATCAGTGAGATGGCGCTCCTGTGGTATTTATGAATGAACCAGTTTGTCTGTAATGGCGCCCCCTTCCTTCCGTCTCGCTTCCTCCTTCCATCCCTCCCTTGCGCATGCAGATACGTCAATAGCGAAGCATCACAGTGGCCTTCATGACGCCAGCGTGACGCATGAAGCTGCTGATGCTGATGCCTGTTGGTCGGTGAAGGCCGTCCATAATCCTCCATCTGGATGGGTTTCTTCCACCACCACCACCACCATCCCACTCTCCATCTTTTAGCCTCCTCTATGCATATAC
Source organism: Dunckerocampus dactyliophorus (assembly GCF_027744805.1). Lineage (NCBI taxonomy): Eukaryota > Metazoa > Chordata > Actinopteri > Syngnathiformes > Syngnathidae > Dunckerocampus > Dunckerocampus dactyliophorus. Next base: position 27,627,242 of record NC_072831.1, on the reverse strand, counting down.
AGCGCGCGTGTGTGTGTGTGACTCAACTTCCTGTTTTCTTGTGTGTGTGTGGGCTGCAATAGAAGAGATGATCCAGCTTGAAGCTCTCTTAAGTGACCGGTGGTGCGTTCATGTGCCTCACATAGTTCCTGCATGCATGGGGAAATGTGTGTTTTTTTTTTGTTTTTTTTTTGGGGGGGGGGGGGTTGCATAAGGACTCATAATTCCAAGCAGGACAAAGAAGTGAGTCAGTGTGCACACACACACAGAAAGTGATGATGATGCATTCATGTAAGGAGGTCAGGTTTGGTCGTTCAGGCTGACAACTTGCTGTCTGTGTTACGGGCCGAATTTGGAGCATTTGCGGTGAACGGATGAGAGTGAACGTTTGTGAATCCATTTTTTAGCACAATTTTTTCTTTAAAAAATGTAAAAATAACAATAATAAAAATTCACAATACTCCCATCGATCATGAAAAAGCTCAAATGTGGTATATAATAACAAAACAAAAAATTTGCTGGGGAAAAAAAATTAACAAAACAAAAAATTTGCTGGGGAAAAAAATGAAAAAATAGATTTGATGGACAAAAATATGCCTTGAATTTTTTACAAAAAAAATTCTGTTCAAAAATTTTATATAAAAAAAAAATTCACAGTACTCTCACCAACCACCAAAAAGCTGCAAATCTGGTATATAATAACAAAAAACAAAAAAAAATTGATTTTTTTTTTTTTTAAAGCCGGTGGAAAAAAAATAAAAAATTGAGTTGATGGACAAAAATATGCCTAGAATATTTAACTAAAAAAAATTCTGTTAAAAAAATGCAATAAAAAAAAACAATTCACAGTACTCTCACCAACCACAAAAAAGCTCCAAATATGGTATATAATAACAAAAAAAAATTTTTTTTTAAAAAGCTGGGGGAAAAAAATGATTTGATGAACAAAAATATGCCTAGAATTTTTTATTTAAAAATTTCTGTTCAAAAATGTAATTTAAAAAAAAAGAAAATTCACAGTACTCTCACCAACCACGAAAAGCTCCAAATCTGGTATATAATAACAAAAAAATGTTTTTTTTTTTTAAAAGTCGCGGGAAAAAAAATAAAAAAATAGATTTGATGGACAAAAATATGCCTCGAATTTTTTACGAAAAAATTTCTGTTCAAAAATGTAATAAAAAAAAAAGAAAATGATCAGTACTCTCAGCAACCACGTGGCCCATGAGAGGAAATGATTCTGAATGCATTATTAAGAATTAAAAGAAATAATTTCCCATGCATTTATGTTGTATACCAGTTTTGGATAGTTACTGCAAATACTTTCTTTTTATTTAAAAAGTTGTATGTCTTAGTTTTGTTTTTTAGTTCATTTCTATCCTACAGTATACCCCATTACATGTTCTTATCTACCAAATTTGGGGGGTTTTTGTACCCCCCACTAGCATGAAGGAGAGTAAATTATTTTCTACTATTACTATAAAATTCTGTATCAAATCACAGATGATTAAAAAAAATTATATTGACTGGGACATTTTGGATAATCAGTATCTTAACTTAAAATGTAAAAAAAATTCCCTGCTGTGGGATAAATAAAGTACAATCCAAAAAAGCACATTTTCTGCAAATTTCTCGTAGTCGTGATATCAACATAAAAACAACAGAAACGCAGTTTGTAATATTTTGGTAAACCGCATTTAGCCACCTGAAGTATACGAGTGTGTCAGAATGTCCGAAAGAGCTCTCAGCACGATGCGGTGCACCCAATAACAAACGTATTCATTAGTAGACACGAGATCTCGCGAGATTAGAACGTGACAAGGTTTCTCGTTCGGAAAAAAAAAAAAAGTCTCGTGGACACAAGGCCTGGGACGATAATAAATGAATGAATGAATCAAACAAACGATGAAAGATGCGATATTGCCGTGTGCCTGCGCGTCTGTTTCCCTCGTCTCCCGCCACCAAAGAGGCAGGAAGCGGGTTCACTCTGTGCATTGGCTTCAGCACCTCGGCTAGTTTGTTCCATCAAACAACAGCATGAACAGAGTGAGCGCCTCTGTCAGTCATACAGTCTCTTTGTCTTTGTGGGCGGAGGCGGGACCGCTCGCATACACACACAGTGTGCAGAAGCATGTAACGTAGTAGAATTTAAATGAGTAGCCTGCAACATATTGTCTTATATAGTTTATATTTTTAAAAAGTGATGTTAAAATCAGGCCTCGTTCTCGTGGGTCGTGTCTCGTGACACCCCGATTCCTTAGTGTCAGTTCTCTTTGTAACGTGCCTAATGAAGTGTCCGGTGAGGGCGCTGCACTGTGCGGTGAGACGCTCGGCTGTGTTGCATTATTAAGATGATGTTTGCCTCGGCCGTCGGCAGCCATTTAAACGCGATGGAGACGCTTCTGTCCATGCAAAACGGCAAAGCAATCCCAGTTGCATCACGGGCGTGTGCGCCCGTGTGTGCGTGCGGGTGCGGGCAGCGCGTCACAGGCGATCTGTAGCAGGATTCCCTCTTTGTTGCCCGGCCATCTGCATTCAGACTTGGATCAAGCGGCATTAGCAACAAAAGCTGAAAGCAGCCGAGCGCATCCAACGCTCCACCTCGCCTCCCCATCTGTCACTGCGCGCAGGTGCGTCAGGCACGTCCTAAGAATAGATTGGATTGGAAGAGGCGGAGTGGGGAGGGGGTGTGGGGGAGAATTAAATATGTGATGCAGAGCAAACAGGAAGATAGCTGTATCGGGCCAAGCTGCGGCATTAGCAGCTTCTTATCGAGAAGGCCAGACGGAGACGCTCAGGCTTCCCCGGGTCAGGCTAATACTTGGCGCTAATACGCACTTCCAAGGCTAATTACACCGCGCTCCCGTCAAAACCTCGTTGCAATGAATCTCCATCGGAAAGATTCGCACATCCTCACAGTACAATTACATTCAACACGCATCCCACTGGCTGCAGGAAATAACACCAATAGTCTGTTCCAGGGTCAAACTGGCACATCACAGACCTTTTTATGAGTACTCCACCCCCCTCGTAAACGAACAACAGTAGTTAAAGAGAGTAGGAGAGTGTTATTGCCATAGATGATCTTTTTAGCTTCCTTTGCCGCCAGCGAACAATGGCAATTAAAGAGAACGGGAGAGTGGTATTGGCATTGACTATTTAACTTGTTAGC